>NC_133364.1:35338412-35432808 GCF_049309525.1 Garra rufa | reverse complement strand
CGTTCACGGACGCCGCCCCTACAAAAGCCGGTTGCTCACCACAGATCACTGAGAAACTATCTCCGATGAGGTTGAAGCTTACCTTCTCTCTGCTCTCATTTTCCCCCTACAGATTCGCCGTGAACGATTGGCCACCGTCACTTCCTGGACACCGCCACCACCGCGAATTCTCCTTCAAGCACCTACCCGTTTGCTTGCACCTTCCTGGGGACTCTGCACGACAAGGACTTCACCTCTCACGGAGCACCGACGCACATTCACCTGCCATTTCACCGTTTCACTTAAGTCTGTTCAATAAACTCACCCTCCGGGGCTCAACTAAAAGTCTTGTCTTGTCGTGCTGTTCCCCGCCCGGCCACACACCTCAGGCCCCAGAGGGTTAAACAGTTGAGTTTTACTGTTTTTTAATCCATTCAGCCAATCTCTGGGTCTGGCAGTAGCACTTTTAGCATAGCTTAGCATAGATCATTAAATCTGATTAGACCGTTAGCAAGAGTCTTGATATTTTTCCTAGTTAAAACTTGACGCTTCTGTAGTTACATTGTGTACACGCCGTTTTGCTTAAGATAGGCCCCTAGTCTACATTTGATGGATGCCGCACACAAGCCACACAGTTAATACAAAATAAAAAGTCAAAATATACACCCAGTGGTGTGCAGTGTCTGTTGGACTGTCTGCCTTGAGATGTTGTCACCAGCAAAGGCCAGATTCATCAGAATGGCCTTGGTGATCCTTGGATTTTTTTTTTTTTTTTTTACCTCTCTCACTATCCTCCTGGCCAGCACAACACTTTTGGCTTCCGACCACGTTCTTTGAGATTTTTCACAGTGCGGAACATCTTGTATTTTTTTTAATAATACTTTGCACTGCAGCCACTGGAACTTCAAAACATTTAGATATGGTCTTGTATTTCCTGACTTGTGAGCAGCCACAATGTGCAGCCGCAGGTCCTCAGTGAGCTCCTTTGTCTTAGGCATGACTGTCCACAAACCAACAGCAGAGAGCTTCTGTTCTTCACCTGTTGAGTTGATTAAAACAGCTGTTCCCAATGAATCAGGGTAACTAGGATGCTTTAGAACAGGTTGGACTATTTGGAATGGTATAGAACTTTGGTTCCCTTCCGAAGGGAACTCTCACTGCGTCCTCTAGAGGGCGCTTTTGGGGAACGCTGCAGCGTGCCTCGAGTCTGAAGAATGCATAGAAAAACTACATGAAATGGCCGGCGCCAGCGTATGACGTCACCGCGGCGCGTCAGTCGCTGCCGTTGCATCACTACCGGGCGACCATAACATAAAAGAGGCGCCCGTGCAACACAATACATCTTCGCTGTCTTCAGCTTTCTCGGTTTGGATGTGCATTGGAAGAAACGGTAAGAATCCTTTCTTTGAACTACTATCATGGCAAGCACTAGCAAGTCGTTTAAGCGGTGTGTTCATCCGTGTCCTCGTTATTTGGCACCTGATGACACACATGAGCTTTGCGTATTCTGTTTGGGCGAAGAGCACACACGCGATGTCCTTGAGGGGGCATTGTGTGTACATTGTGAGCGCTTCCCTATGAAGAAGCTCCGGTCTCGTCTGTCTCTCTTTCTGAGGAAAGATGAGCGTTCACTTGCCCCTCGCGGTTCGGGTCCTGCCGTTGCCGAGGTACGGAGAAAACTGAGCTTGTGGGGCTCGCAAGTGGAACTGGCTGACGAACTTGAGAAGGGTCTCTCTCTCTCGCCAGCCGGAGACGATGACAGGCTCCTAGTTGATGATGATGCGTTATCGCTGACGTCGTCAGATCCAGGAGCAAGTGCTCTTTTGGGTTCCACCCAAGAAGAACAGGAAATGCTAGAGATGGATGAAGACGCTGAGGCTGAATCCTCTCTACCTTCCTGCCCTGCATACGAAGAGCTGCTAGAGGTTATGGACCGCGCCACAGCCAGGCTCGACCTGCCGTGGAAGCGGGCTAGAAAGATAACGCCGCGGGGTCGCCTCGACGAGCGGTATCTTTCAGGCAATAACCACCCAGCTCCGGTGAGTCTCCCATTCCTTCCCGATCTTCATACTGAGATCGAGAAGGGCTGGAAAAAGCCGTACTCGGCGCGCATTCATAGTTCGTCCATGGCGAACTATGCTAATATCGAGGGATTGCGTGACCATGGCTATGAGAAGATGCCCCCTGTTGAAGAGACGCTAGCCTGCTATCTCTCCACAGGGCGGGCCTCCTCTCTCAAGACTCCCTCTCTGCCTTCTCCGGCCATGCAATTAACATCCCGGCTGAACGGCAGAGCGTATGCAGCAGCAGGTCAGGCGGTGGGTGCACTGCACACCATGGCAGTGCTCCAAGCCTACCAAGCCGATCTGCTGAAAGACCTGGACAACGGTCAGGGTCTTTCTCCTGACCAGGTGGCTGAGCTCCGTCGCACCACCGATCTCGCTCTCCGTGCCACCAAGCAGGCCGCTACCCACATGGGCAGGGCCATGGGGGCTATGGTGGCTACGGAGAGACATCTGTGGTTGAACCTGGCTGATGTCGGGAGGAAAGAGAAGGGCTTTCTTCTCGACGCACCGGTTTCGCCATCTGAGCTTTTTGGTGCCTCTGTCGAGAAGGTGGTCGAAAAAGTTCAGAGAAGCGAAGACGCGCTCAGCTGCCTTCAAGTCTTTTATCCCTCGAAGGCCCAGGTCTCAGCCCGAACACCACAGGGGTCCTGCGCCGCCTCCTTCTGAGGAACAGAGGCAGGTGCAGAAGGCTAGTGTTGCATCCCGCTCTCCTCCTCCCCCTGCGAGCAGGTCTAGGAGGCGACGCGGATCGAGAGGTGGCAGACAGGATTTAAGGGAAGTCATCCAAGCGAGACAAAATTCTCGCAGGGGTCAGAGTAATACCTAATAAAACCTCTCCTTCCCTCGGTCCAGTTGGGTCGCCATATTAATTCCCCTGTCTCCATTAAAGCTTCCTGCACTCCCCGGACCTCTGATGTTCTTTGGTGGTTCTACCTGTATAGAACCCTAATTTACTGACGGTCTGGAATCAGGCGGTCTCTGAGGGGAATCCCGCCTCTTTCTATGAAGCAGGATGCTCTTAAATGGGTGAGTATGATCCGTTTTTTACTTTGAAGGAACTTCATACTGTCTCAGGCCTGTGTATGTTTTCTCTCTCCACAGAAGAAATACGACGAGTCTACGGCAGACGCCCCCCTCTGATCCTATGGATTAAGGTTACGGCAGTGTTTTGCCCTCTCCACTCCACAGGCTGTGCGGTAAACCAACCCTTACAGCATATATTACACATAGGACCTTGTCCTCTTCAAGGTAAGCTCCCTAAGTCTTTCTTGGGTTTGCCCTTGGTATGTTTATGCTGTCCTTTGCAGGCCTAGTGTAGACTTATGCCCTATTGAGACAGGAGCATAACTCCCTAGTTACGCCCCCCTATGGCTGGATAGGCGTGTTGCCTGCAGGGTTTAGGTTGCGTGTTGTATTTTTCCCTCAGAAAAAGGTGGAAACATCTCGACGGAGCACCCCTCCCTTCAAACGGTTGTATGGTGGTGTCCGTCTACACAACACTTGTTCCAGCACAATCAGGCTTCCCCCTTCAGTGGTTAAACAAGCAAAAGGAAATTTTCCTTTCTCCCTAGCTAAGCATCTTAAGATATTTATGGTTAAGATTGCACTAGTATGTTTAACTCTGTTGCAGACGGCCTGCGTGCGAGGATCCGCTTCGTGTCCTCTCCTAAATACGGTTTCCATGGAAACTGAGTGTCTACACCTGTTGAGACAGGCGTTCACTTAAATAGGAGAGCCAGCAGACCGGAGTGCTCGCTGCGAACCCGGAGCAGGTTTGGTTTCTCCCTTTTCTGCGGAAAAGGTTCTTATTTGAGCTCCACCTGGTGACATGCTTTCCAGCTGGGGTCCTGATTCTCGGTCTATTTGGTGTGCGCTCCCCTTTCTGAGGAAAGGGTTTTTAATGTAAATCTGAGCGCCACTTAGTGACTCTCTTCAAGTCGCCTCATTCTAAGCCTGAGGGCTGAGGCAGCACTTGATGTAGGATCTACACCCAGGCTGACGAGGGTCTCCCCTACAGAGGGTTTGAGCATCCTTCGGTGTTTAACACCTTAGAAAGCCGTCACTTTAGGATCGATTCTCGCTCCCCAGGCCTAGTTCCACTTCCCTTTCTGAGGAAAGGTTTACGAAGTGTCTGAACTAGGAAGCTGCCCTTATTCATTCCGGAGCTTCCCAGAAACTTTCAAGGCAAACAGTGCTCCCCTTTCTGAGGAATGGGTTTATTAAGGTTAAAGGTTGTATCAGCGATTTCTAGCCTAAAACATAAAGTGTCAATTTCAGCTGACCTTTCATCACGATCCGCTCGCTGCCTGCCCCATAAATTGTCTGTGAAAAAACCGCGTCTCTCTGGTCAGCCTAGGGTCCGAGATATGCCAAAAAAAACAATTGGCAGTACCAACCTTTCCACACAAAAACAAACAGTGTTCCAACCAATCAGCGTCAGGGGTTTGGTGTTGTGGACTTTCGCTCCGCCTCCCTCACATCCCTGCACCAGTAGGAAAGTCCACAACACCAAACCCCTGACACTGATTGGTTGGAACACTGTTTAGTTATCTGTGGTGTGTTGATAGCGCCGATTGTTTTTTTTGGCATATCTCGGACCCTAGGCTGACCAGAGAGACGCGGTTTTTTCACAGACAATTTATGGGGCAGGCAGCGAGCGGATCGTGATGAAAGGTCAGCTGAAATTGACACTTTATGTTTTAGGCTAGAAATCGCTGATACAACCTTTAAGAGCTCACGTTCCTCCCTGTGCGCAGGATTGCTGGAACGGACCTGAGCTCCCCTAATCCAGGGTTTCCTTCAGAGCAACTTCCCAGGACTGATGCTCCCCCTTCTGAGGAATGGGTTTGTTAAGGTTAAGAGCTCACGTTCCTCCCTGTGCGCAGGATTGCTGGAACGGACCTGAGCTCCCCTAATTCAGGGTTTCCTTCAGAGCAACTTCCTAGGACGGAATGTTTCCTCCCTCCTGAGGGTAGGAATCTACCAGGGACAGACCTTTGAGAGTTATGGACCTGCTACAAGGATGTTGGCGTGCCCCCTTTCCAGGGTTCACTTATAAGAGCACCACTCCTTGGTGGCCAAGTTCTCCTCCCTGTTTCCCAGGGTAGGAGCTTGACCTTCATGCTTCAGGTTTCTACTCTCCAGCCTTTATTCTGGATGTATGCTCCCCTCTATGAAGGGTAACAGTGAGAGCATTCGCTCCTGTTCGGTTGTGCAGCTCCCCTTCTGGGAAGGGTCTTCTATGAGCGCCAACCCACCTTCGTGAGATTGCCAGACCTTCATACAGGTCTCGTGGACCGGGCTGTGCACGCTTCCCCTTTTCATTAAGGGTTCCCTAAAAGACAGCAGTGCCCCCTTTTGGAGAAGCGATCCTCCCTGTGGATCAGGGTCAGGATTTTTGTCCTCTACTATCGTCCACTATTTCAGGATGGTCTCAGCTCCATGTTCATCTCTGTTGACAGATAGCTTGCGAGCTTCTGTCCAGGGGAGGGTTAGTGTGGCAATCCCCTCACCATCAGGGTCATCCCCTTTCTGTCTCTTCAGACGGCATGGAGCTGATAGTGAAACCCCCTGGGAAAACACTCTCCTTAAATCCGATCATGTCGGTAAGCGTCCCACGCTATGCCTGGACGTCTTCCAGTTAAAACCACAAGTGTGGTAAGTGCACACACACCTGGGGCACTTCTATAAAATCCACGTGTTGGTAGGTTCCCACCAAGTTTGAGTTCCTCTTTTAAATCCTTTTTGGTATGGGTCACACGTTTTGCCTTGTTCCCATCTATTGGAGTCGGCTCACAACCCCGGTTCCCTGGGTTCGACTCCTGTGATATCTTAGCTGATGTCTGCTGACCATCCACTATTGGGGCGCGCCACTACTAGTGGCCCTTTGAACGGACCCAGGACAGGTTTCTGCCCTCTTATGGGAGCCAGTTCCTGAGGGAACTAGGCCCTATGTTGCGGTAGTTTCTGGTTCTGACAAGTCTAAGTTTCCATCGAAGCTTAGCCGTTTCCCTCAGAAGGAATTACTATAATTCCAAGCCTGAGCTGTGCCCTGGGTTCTACCCAGTCTGTAAGTGGGTAACAGGTCAGGCCTCTGGCCGGGAGGGGTAACGTTTTGACAGCCGTCACCACGTCCTAGTAGGGGCAATTCCTCTCAGAATTGTTGCTTAGTGCTCGCTGGCTTAGCATGCACTCCCCTCAGCATGGCAGTGTTGGTATACCGTTCCCCAAAAGCGCCCTCTAGAGGACGCAGTGAGAGTTCCCTTCGGAAGGGAACGTCTCAGGTTACATATGTAACCCTAGTTCCCCGAGAATAGGGAACGAGACACTGCGTCCTCTAGGCTTCTTCGCCATGCTTCGGACGATAAAGCTTCAGACTTTGAAGATGTATTTTGTTGCACGGGCGCCTCTTTTATGTTATGGGCGCCCGTTAGTGACGCAACGGCAGCGACTGACGCACCGCGGTGACGTCATACGCTGGCGCCGGCCATTTCATGTAGTTTTTCTATGCATTCTTCAGACTCGAGGCACGCTGCAGCGTTCCCCAAAAGCGCCCTCTAGAGGACGCAGTGTCTCGTTCCCTATTCTCAGGGAACTAGGGTTACATACGTAACCTGAGACGATCTTCCCATAGCCTGGGACAGTTTGCAATGGCTATGAATAATTTTGGACATGCTACTTTTTGTTCAAATGTAAATAAAAGCTGAGAAATATTTTTTCCACAATGATGCCTCTTGTACATTGTCTTATTATGTTTTGGGAGAAACTTGTGTCATTTCCGGTAAAAAAAAAAATCTCCTTGGTTGAATAAAAGTAACTTTAAGTCAGGGGTATTAATTGCCAGGGGTATTAATAATTTCGGGCTTGACCGTATAAGCAGACAATTTTCCACAAAAAATATCCCCACAAAACTACCACATCACCAAGAGTTTTAGTGGTGTAAACAATTTATTGTATTCTGGAGCAATATTTTAATCAGCGTTCTATCAGCTTTTTGTCAGAGTCATGTCTGTGTATTGTCCTGTTCTGTCATGTTTTCCAAGTGTTTTTCCCTCATGTTTCTAGTTCATTTGGTTTAGTCCTTGTTTCTCCCCCTTTTGGTTAGTCCTTTTGGTTCCTTCTATGCCCATATTTGTATTTCCCCCTCGTCATCCTGTTATCTCGTTTGTGACCACACCCCCGTTTCAGTGTATTTAAGAGTCTGTGTGTGCACTCCCCAATTGTCCGTCAATGCTTGCTGTTACCTCTGTTTGCTTGTGTTCATCTTATACTCCCGGTTTTTGTTTGTTTGCTTTAGTTACAGTGTTTTGTTTTAATAAACTTTATTCGTTTATCTACACCGGTTCTCCTCTCCATTACTCCACACCTCAACCCCGCCTGGATTGTGACACTTTTACATACAGTACTTAAATCTGCATATTTTTTTAATTTACCTCTACAAAGCCCTTTTTTTTTAAACTTTCTAAATGTATGCATAACCTTTCATGTCAAGTTACAATTTAGCAAGACATTCTATACCAGTGATTCTCAACTCCAGTCCTCGAGGCCCACTGCTCTGCACATTTTGTGTGTCTCCTTCATTTAACACACCTGATTCAGATCATCAGCTCATTAGGAGAAAGATACATGAACTGAACTGAGTGTGTCAGATTCAGAAACATACAAAATGTGCAGAGCAGTGGGCCTCGAGGACTGAAGTTGAGAACCACTGTTCTATACGATGTTACCAGTCAGATTAATTAATTTACACTACACAATTACAACTGCAATATCTCAATAAATTAAAAAGTCATTAAAAAGTTAATTTATTTCCGTAATTTAACTCAAATGAAGACTTGTGTATTAAATAAATTCAGTGCACACAGACTGAAGTAGTTTAGGTCTTTGGTTATTTTAATTGTGATGATTTGGCTCACATTTAACAAAAATCCACCAATTCAACAATCTATCTCAACAAATTAGAATATGCTGACATGCCAATCAGCTAATCAACTCAAAACACCTGCAAAGGTTTTCTGAGCCTTCAAAATGATCTCTCAGTTTGGTTCACTAGGCTACACAATCATGGGGAAGACTACTGATCTGACAGTTTTCCAGAAGACGATCATTGACACCCTTCACAAGGAGGGTAAGCCACAAACATTCATTGCCAAAGAAGCTGGCTGTTCACAGAGTGCTGTATCCAAGCATGTTAACAGAAAGTTGAGTGGACGGAAAAAAGATGCACAACCAACTGAGAGAACCGCAGCCTCGAGAGGCTTGTCAAGCAAAATTGATTTAAAAATCTGGGTGAACTTCACAAGGACTGGTCTGAGGCTGGGGTCAAGGCATCAAGAGCCACCACACACAGACATGTCAAGGAATTTGGCTACAGTTGTCGTATTCCTCTTGTTAAGCTACTCCTGAACCACAGACAATGTGAGAGGCATCTTACATGGGCTAAGAAGAAGAAGAAATGGACTGTTGCCCAGTGGTCCAAAGTCCTCTCTTCAGATGAGAGCAAGTTTTGTATTTCAATGGGAAACCAAGGTCCTAGAGTCTGGAGGAAGGGTGACCATGGTGTTGGTGTGTTTGACTGACCAGCAAACTCACCAGACCTGAACACCATAGACAATCTATGGGGTATTGTCAAGAGGTAAATGAGAAACAATAGACCAAAAAATGCAGATGAGCTTAAGGTCACTTTTAAAGAAACCTGGCCTTCCATTCTACCTCAGCTGTGCCACAGGCTGATCATCTCCAAAAAAAAAATGGTACTGAAAAATGTATTTGTAATGTGAAAAACAGCATCTGTCATATTAAGTTAAAAAAACATTATCACAGTCTTTTGTTTGCTGGATCAGTTATGTCTTGAGTGAACATAAAGAGCTGGGAAGGAAATCGGATGTGTGTCAGTATATTAGACTCATGCATTCAGTCTTAAAGAGACAGCAGCCTAATAAACCTACTGCTGTCTGCGTCACTGATGTCAATCAAACAAAAAAAAAACTGGGAAAATCACTCACTGATCTTGACTGAATCACATCAGAGACCCATTTACCAGAAGTTGGTATGATTCTTTAGGGTCTACATGAAATGTCTTCAGCATTCTTTGATTAAAGTTCCTCAATGGTCGTGTAGAACAAAACCCTTTTATTTAGTCAAAAACAGCTCTGTTCAGAGCAACCTGTTTTGGTGCATGGCTCTTTAAATGCTAATGAGCTCTGTTCACCCCGCCCCTCTCTTCAATTTATGTATCAGGTGACACGTTATCATCAAAAACAAAACTAATGCATCTTTAGTGGCTCTGAGAATCTTATGCCTGTTTTACATCTCAAGATTGAGCTTCTTGTCAGCTTCACATCAGCGTAACTTCATCATCACTGCAGCTGCAGACTCGCAAGAGTATTCACACTGGAAGCGTTTGTACAGCGTCACAACCGGCTTATGTTCACTTTTACATCCAACTACAAAACTTCTGCATTGCTTACAAGACATTGTTGTGTCTACATCTGCTCAAACATGGAGAAAATGGCTGATTTCTGAAGTATGCTAATACAGGACAGAATGCTAATTTTTGGGAATTAAAAAAGGAGTGAATGGATTTTTATCATTGTAAGGTCCCTAGCCAGTAGGCCCTTTAATGCAATACTGTTCATTAACTGCTTTATATTCTACCAATAAAATAAGATATTTTATTGTTTCGATTACATTAGACTTTACTTATTACTGCAAACTAAGACTCAAACAACAACCACAAGGGAGGATTGCAGGCTCCAGGCAGGTGAGTACATGGTTTAGTCTAGATTTGACTGTCCTTATCCTACCTGAATAATCATAGAGTTAAATAAACTGAGTAAAGCCGGAGAAGAACAGAAGCAGGAGACAAAGTGATAATGATAAAGAAGTAGAGTTTATTGAATAATCTTAGCTGCTTATGTTTCAACACAAATACAACAAGCAGTGTTACACCAAACTGATCCACAACAACATCCCACAACCCTTGAATTTCCATTAACATTCACTTGTAAAACAATAGAAAACAATAGTACAAATTACTAATCTATACACATCAATGAAATTAGTATATAAATGGTTAAAATGATTATAAATGAGTATATAATTAAATGGAATAATAAAACTATTACATGAAAAATGATTATAAATGAATGAAGAATAAAAGAAAGTAAGTAAAACACAAAACAAATGTATAGTTGCTCTCTTGAAGCAAAACAGACATAGTTAACAACTAAGGATCACTAGATCCCTCATTAATCTAAGTGAACTATTAACAAATTGTGATTTATTTCTGTTAAAAATTTGTTGTCTGTATATCATGTTCTGTTATCATGTGTTTGTATGTTTTGCACTAATCATATCTTGTGAACACAGAGTCATGATATACAAAGAGTTTCTTAAAAAACATATTTCATAATACAGCAATAAAACTTACTTATAAAATGCCATGTTTAAAACCCAAATAAGCAGATTTACCAAGAAATTACTAAAGAACAAATCAAACATAAAAGTAAATCAGAAAAATAAGCAAGTATCCTATGAAAACCGTTAATGTAAATAAACACATGAGTGTGTTCCTCACTCTTAATATCTGCTGCAGATGAAGTTGAGTTTGTGAGATTCAGGAAGGCTGATCCAGCTCTGATCTCCTCCAGACTGAACTGCTCCTTTTCTGTTCTCGAGTTTGCAGTTTTCTGGTGTGGTTCCGTTCCCTGGAGCCCAGTTGTGATAGCACACCATCTCTCCACTCACCCAGAGCCACATGTTCATGATGCAGTAGTTGTGTAAACCCAACCACACCGCCGCAGTAGACGCCCGTTTAACCCCGTTCATCACACGCCGCTGAATCTCTTCTGAATGAACCGACACCAGATCCACATGATTCTGTCTGCAGTATCTCAGAGCTTCAGACCACGTCAGATTCTCTTTGACCACAATCAGTTCAAGATCTGGACACAAAACAAACCACAAGCAGAAACTAGAGAGAGACTGATCTACAACAACATGCAGAACAAACACTGTGGATGAATTTGTAATGTCAGACATGTAGAGTGAACTTGTTGTGTGTGTTTTGTGAAAGTCCCCTCACCTTCATGACACACAAAAGGATATTGGTTGTTGCAAGAGCTGTCATGCCATCGTCCCTGAGCGTTCAGTTCAACACTTGTACAGTCTTCACCATATCCATAATAATCAGGTTGACCAGACTTCCAGTATCTGAATGAGGAGTTACTCTGATCTGACCACTGCCATGAGTCTCTGAACAGACCGATCCAGACATGTGATCCAGATAAGTGTCTATCACTAATGAACTGCTGAACCTGTTGATTCTCATTCTGGTTTCTCACACTGACCAGATCAATGTGATTCTGTCTGCAGTAACTCTGAGCGTCTGTCCAATTCATCGTCTGATTGACAAAGACGAGTCCTGTGTTCGCTTTAAGAAAAACAAATGAGAAAAAGATTCATGAATCAGTTTGTTCATTATTCTTACGCTGCTTTATGGTTTGGCTGTGAACAGGAGCAGCGATGGAAACATCAGAAAAACGTCATTCACAGACTTGAGCTGCTTCTACAGCTGCTGATATATTGAATATTCACAATGTTCAAGATATTTCACACTATACCATGATTTGTCTAAAACTGTCTGATTGGCTGAAACATGTGCATTCAAAGCATGAAATGAAACACAGACAGTCAGTTGCACAAAGAAAAAACATTAAGATGCACAGAAACTTGATGTAGGGGAGCGCAGGGCACAAACTAAGGCGGGGGTTAGTTTTAACATTTTTTATATTTCTACACATGCTAGCATAACCAAATTTATTTTATAGCATAGTAAAAGTACATTTCTGGCTAAAGTAAATTTTTCATCTCAGTTTTTAGTATTCATGTGGTGGAGGGGAATATGCCACCGCCTTGTGGGGGAAAAATTAAACCTCTACACTTAAGGAAGACTGAGTGAGCAAACAAAAGGATCTTCCAGTCCCCCCACCCAGGGGCGCCACTCGCAATTTTGGGCCCTATGACAAAATATGAGAAGGGTGTCCAGATAGGCAGGGTACTGTTCCTTTAACTCTATGATCTTCAACCATTGTCCCCATGATCCTAAAGACAACAGCTTGATCTGATGAGGCCGCAATCCAGTCCAACGAAGATCAGTCCGAGAGCATGGACAATTTACGATCCCATCTAACGAATCAGCCAACTCTCCTCACAAATAAAATAAGCAACAGCATTCACCACGTTTTGAGTTCGTACAAACTAACAAAACTGGATGCAAACACACGAAAAATACAGCAGTATTCAACTTTAACACGGAATGGCTTTTTAAACACTTGACAGTCTATTTACAGCATAAAAAAGGGAAAAAAAAAAACTAAAAAAAGATGGACGACGCATCTCTGCTTCATTTCACTATAGAAAAGTGAAGCCATATTGAGGGAAATTACGTCATTTGGAGCCAGAGCATGCGCAGTAAAGATTTGTTCGGAGCCAGAGTCTGCGCAGTAGTGTTGCGAGGCAGAGCTGCCCCAGATAGCACACGTATGTCTGCAAGATGTCTTTTGAAGATCTCTTGATCTGGAAAGCATCTGCTCTGTACAAACTTCTGGAAGATGTCTGTAAGATGTCAGTTTTACATACATTCTGAATCATAAACATCTTAAGAACATCTAATAGACATCTATTTGACATCTGATAGGAAACGTCCAATAGACGTATTGCAGATGAGCAAACTACGTCTTGCAGATGTCTTGCAGACATGAATGCAGACGTCAAAAAGATGTCTCCGTGATGTATGTGTGCTATCAGCACAAACTCACGAAAACCCAATCGCACGATCACAATCATGACACCACAGCCCGTTTTTATAGCATTAAATAACTACCTAAAAGCAAACTTTTTACAAAAAAGGAACACCTGAACATGAATCAGTAGTATAAGAACTACCTCACATGATAGAAACCATCTTTGGAAAAAAAATTATTTGAAGTGTAATTTGATTATTTAGTTTGGCTCACGTTCCATTAGATTACATGGAGAGGGCGGGTTTTTGACATACTGCAGCCAGCCACCAGGGGGCGATCGAAAACTTTTGGCTTCACTTTTAGGGACTCGAATGGCACACTTGGTTTTCAGCTTCAGGTATGAGCACTATGTAGTTATGACTCGGCTCGTAAATAGGCTCGTTAAGACAATTAAGACAAACGAAGTCTTAAAAGCGTCAACATGCAGTTTTAATGCATGTCACCGGTCTAAACTCTTTCTCAAAACAGCACATTCTTCATGAGCTCACCGCTGCTTCTCTTCTCTCTCACTATCTCTCTGTGCATCCGACACTCATGCGAGAAAATGGTAATGGCGGCGCCTGCGACCAATTTCAAAATAAAAGCTCTTGCGAAATAGAACTTGTAGATCCCCTACATTCATTTAAGATGAGACAAATCTGCTATTATTTTAATCTTCAATCTGTTATTTATCAGTATATTAATGCTTTGCAAAAGACACTAACCTGTGTTATATTCCAGTATCGCAGATGGTAAAGTTGTAACACCGCATTACAATGAGCCCCGCTGTTATAAAACTATGCTATTCTATGACATTAGCATTGTAATTTACACCATTTACTTTTATGGATTGTAATTAGACCGCCCCCCCCCCACTCAATAATAGAAATCACACATTTATTTAAATTTTTATTTAAATTGATTTCAAAGTGCAAAGTGCGGTAACTACGCATTTGGTCAAAATTGAGGCTTAAAATGGACATTATGAAAACTGTTTTGTCTTGTGGCGAAGTCTCCTGATCAATTTTGTCCCAAAGAAACGAAAGTGTTTCCGAGAAACAAGAGTGTCAACATGTTTGACTAGCTGGCCTAAAAACTTTAAAGGCATTTTTCTCTGTTTCAGTGTTAGTGTAGTTACTGCACTTTGCCTTTGGAGGGCAGCATAGGTGCAGATGGTGCACAATGCTTACCATTTATCACTACCACGAATGAACATCTTTTATTTTTTTTTTGCAATTCGTCTGTGAAACTACATTTGCGTTTCGGCATGTTAGTGACACACAGCTCTTGCAGCGCAGCTCCTCATTTGTTTTGTTTTGACAACTGGGTCTTTCACGTCATCAGACTGGTACCTCAGAATAATGCCGGTGTAGCAGTCGATTCTGTTCCCCTCGGAATGTCTGTTCCCCTTTACGTATTCATACTATGTAGTCTTGCGTAGTTGCCGTGTTACCATACGTATTGTCAGAACTAACGTACTCATGAAGCACAACTGGATGTACGGGAAGCAAAAGGGATCAAAAAGTACCGTCTTTTCTCCGAGACTTAAAAATGGATCTGAGAAGCTAGGTTTTTCCAACTTACAACCGATTTAAGCGTATGATGCTTTCTAGCGCAGGCCTATTTGAAACGGTATGTGTCACGGATTTTTTAAATGTCACTTAATTTAAGTGAAACCAAAAACAATTTTGCAGCAGGTGTAAGAATTTACAAAAATAAATAAAATAAGACCAAACAACAGTGACTTAATTCAGTTTGTTTTATTGCAAGAAAAGCATTTGTATTCTTCTTCTGTGGGTGGATTATTAACACAATCCATATGGAACCATCGCCCACAGTCATCACAGGAAATCTATAAAATAAAAGATACATTTTAAAAATTAGCAACATTGTAAGTAAATCTTAGTCTATTTATTAATATTCCACACCAGTTTAAATAGAAATGAAAAGGTTACCCAGAGATCATCAGCATCGGAGTCAACAAATGTTTCTGCCTCCCCACAAAAGTGACACAGGTTACTTAGGTCATCTGTAAGGTACAGTATGGACAGGGTGTGACTTTTTTAATTTTCAAAGCACTAATGAAAGTGATGCACACATCAAAAAGGCATGACAATAACTTTCATGGTTAAATACAATAATAATATAAATACCAGATTGGCTAAGCAGTGTTGATGCAATCTCCAGTCTGAGTTGTGCTATGTGTTGTGGTGCATTGGAGAAGTCAATGATGGTATTTTGCAGAATATTTTCTGCAAACTGTAAAGCAAAGGTTAAAGGAAAAACGAAAACAAATCCTATTTAAATGAACATTTAAAATGCGCTGTCACACACCTTCAAAGCAAACACACCACATGATGTAGCATCCTCCTGCAGTGGGTGAGTCGGACTTTCACACACCCAATGTGAAACTGGAATTCCTTTTTTTCTCATCATTGCTCTACAAACAAATTTCTTTCCTTTTCTATCACACACAACTTCCCAAAATATTACTTCAGATCATGGCAAATTAAAAAGGCTACCTTGTTTTTTCAAGACACCTTTTCTTCTTGAGGTCAGTCTCTCCAAGTGGGTCAAGCAGAATGTTTTTTTTTTTGGATGGGTATAAAGCCTAGGTAATATGCAAAATTGCCAGACGTTAAAGGTAATGTGCCGAAACATTTTTAAAGGGCCAAAGGGAAACCCCACTGTTCTCAAGCACAAACACTTACAACTAAAAACCAATGATGACACTCATTTACAATCCCAACTATTATCTCATAGTCTCCTGGGTTCTCCTGGGGGGGAGAAATAAAAAGAATTATATATATATATATATATATATACACACACACACACACACACACACACATACATATATAGTATTGTCTACATGTTGCTATTTTTTACTGCACACACAGCAAGAATAATAATAAAAAATACTTAATAAAAGCATTAATACAACAGACCTTGAATCCACAATATTTTCCATTCCACATGGCAGTCATAGCAAATGTATCCATGTGGAAGGCTTTCTTTGGTGAGGTTAAGTTGTGCTGCCTCACTTTCAGTCTCAGATATGCATTTATTACCTTGGCAAAATGAAACAAATTATTAATATGTTGCATTAAAGACTTATGACCCCCCCCCCCCCCCCCCCAAAAAAAAAAAAAAAAAAAAACACACACACACCTCACTCTCCAGCTCCTTCCCAGGGCCGATCTGTAGAATATCTTGATAAAATAACTTGTAGGGTCCCACTTTGGACAGCAGAACATGGCTATCATTACCAGCCCAGGCACTTTGGATACCTACAGAATAAATAAAAAAAATACATTAAAAAAAAAAACACTCCCCCCCCCACACACACACACACACACACACACACACACACACACACACATTCTGACGTATTAAAATTCAGACCAACATTGATTACAACATGTGATATTTCATCAGTACTTACAGCTATGTACTGCATCCTTGGCGTCAGCTGGTATAACCGTTGCTATGGTAGTTTGGGACACAGGATAGGAAAGTGGCATTGATAAGTCCAGTGGAGAAAGAGAAGAGGACGATTTGGGGGAGATGCAGGGAGAAAGCATTGGTGCTGTTGGTGAGGATGTAAGTGATGGTGGGGGCTGCATTTCCTTAGTGATGGTGAGGTCTACATGTGTAGGTGAAGGGTGTTGTCCAGTTTCTTTATGTCTCTTAAGTTGGGGTTCATGTACAGCAAGTCTGTGGGGTATCCGGGGTGTGTCTTCCTTAAAGGATTTAAGGTGGTCTGTACTAATTTTGGGAAAAATGGAACCCTTCCCATCCCTCAGATCTGCACTCTTGTCTTTTAGACTTATTATTTCATATGGTCCCAGCCAGCTGCACTCGAGCTTGCCCCCCTTCCTCTGCTGGGTCCTTATATTTTTCCGTAAGACCTTTTGGCCTACACAGAATGGTGCCTGATTTGCCACTTTCTGTCTCCGCTCCTGTTTTCTCTTGGCATTGTCCTTCACTATGTGGTCCATTCTTTCCTTGAGAGAAATGGCCCCCGACACAGTGTCCTCTGCTATAACAGATTCCACTGTGCTGTTGACCTTTACAAAATATAGAACATTGAAATTATGTCATTAATTTGTAAATGAAACATGAATTTTATTAGAGATTGCACATTTTTCATACCTCAAACGTCTCGGGCACCTCACAAGGATATCGAGCCTCCATGCCAAACATCAAGAAAAATGGGGAGAACCTAGTTGTCAGCTGGGTTTTGGTTCTTAAACCAAACATTACTGCATCTAGGTACTCATCCCATTTTTCAGGCCGTGAATCGACAAGCTTACACAAGGCTCTAGAATTAGAACCAAGAGGAGTTGGAAGTTATCAGTGTACACTTGAAAGACAACCAATATTAATATGAAAATTGTATTCCACTTGTTGAAAGGTTTACCTCTGAATGGTATGATTTAATTTTTCAACAAGTCCATTAGTTTGTGGATGGTATGGGGCACAGAGGCTTCTTTCCACACTGAGGAAGGCACAGAGTTCTCTGTTGATCTATTTGAAAAACATGCATAAGGTTTGTGATTTGCACAAAGCAATTATGGTTCACTGCTTAATATACACAACTTTTTCATGCATACAAAATGTGATTCATTCAGCATGCTACAAACCTGGTTGACAAACTCAGTGCCTTGGTCAGTGAGTATCCTCTTTGGTGCCCCAAACCTGTAAAAGAAGTTGATGATGCAACGAGAGACAACTGTAGCAGATTTGTTTGGGATTGCATATGCTTCGGACCATTTTGTGTAATAGTCAACCAGGACACAAATGTATTCGTTGCCTTTGTCGGTCCTGGTGACTTTACCCACTAGGTCCATACCCAGCAGTTCCAGAGGCTTGTCCACCTTAAAATGAAAAGAGCACACAAAAAAATACATTTAAATTCTGTGACCATAATCTGTGACACATTCTCTTTAAATGCTTGTGAACAAGCTTACATACACATATTGGGATGTACTTGGGCTCCTGTTTGATGGACGGTCTGCTGAACTGGCACTGGACACACTGCAGAACCTGATATTTAGAAAGAAGCACATCACAAATACATTCAAAAACAATACATTTGTATCTCATGACAAATTTGAAAATAATTTTATATTTACCCATTTATCAATGTCCACCCCCATTCCAGGCCAGTAAAATCTGGCTGAAATGGCAAGCTTTGTCTTTTCTGTTCCGCAGTGTGCTCCATAGGGGCTGGCATGAAATTCTAAAAATATTTGGTTGGCCTCTTTTTGCCCAACAACCACTCTTCTTTTTATTTGCACATTGTTTTTTGAAGACATATGGTAAAGTTTCCCATCTATTAAAACAGCATTTTTATTAGTCAAATCTATAATAATAATAATAAAAATAATAATAATAATAATAATAGTACTATGTTCTGAAGGCCCAATGCAAAAAATAGTCCCATTTAAAATTACATTAAAGAATAGGTAATTTGTACCATTGTAACCGCTGGAAAGTCAATTTAGTTCAAGACAATATTAACTTTGTATCAGGTCTTCGTGTCAGTATATGAATATCACTTAGAGTAGTTTGCTTACCATCAACTTGGAAGTTGGAAGAACGTCTGCGAATTACATATTTTTGCTCTTTCTTAATGCCAAACGGGTAAATTCCCTGAGTTTTATAATTGAAAATTTCTTCAAACAATTTTTGATCCATAGTTAAGATTTTCTGACAACCTCAGCAAGAATGTAAATTCAAGTGACAACATGCCATGCTCATGGCCCAAATTTATAGCTAAACTGATTAAAAACTAATTGATTTCATTAGTGGTCTCTGCAATTATGCTCTAATTACTATAACTACTAAAAGCTGTGTTTACCCTTGCATCATGTATTTCTTGTGAAAAATTTAAATATTTAAATTTATTTATATAAAAAATTTAAATTTATAGATTAACTATTATATTTAATATAGTCTATAATATGAGGCATCAAGTTTAGGATCATTCTACAGAAATGTCCACTTTTGGTGTGGCATGGTGCTTTAAAATGTACTTCTTTTTATAACATTTAAACTTAGACCAAATTATTAGATTACCTTTTGACTTTATGAATATAGAAAAATGACAGCTTAATTTTTATTTTATTTTACTTCAAAATTTTAAGACCACATGTACAATTTTCATCACTTGTGTTACCTTAGAACTATTAACATTTTTATAAATATTATTTTTATTTAATGTGGCAGAAAAAAACAGTCACACCATTGACACAATGAATCACCAGTGACATAAATAAGACCTGATATACTTTTTTATTTTTGACATTTTGTAAGATGTATGCAGCATTGTTTCATTATGCCATTAATTAACATATTTGAAATGTTAGAACAACTTGACCCCAAAATAAAACCCTTTCCCTCTGTACATGGCTGTGGGGACAAGCAGTTCTGTGGTGCTTGGAATATAAATAATTAAAAAAAAAATATTGGCAAATTGATGGCTCAAGGTTTAATAACATATTGTTTCAATGTGAAATATAAAAAAAAATTGTAACTCTAAGGTGTTTTCCAAGTGTAACATTTCTGTAAAGGCAAGGGAGATGAAAATTTACATTTAATAACAATTTAGACGTCTGCACCGACAGATTATGTTAAAATGTATATGCAAAATTCAACTGCATAAATTCAGACATTACACAAAAACAAAGGAACAATTTCAAGAATACTAAAAACCACAGAACACGAACACTAACTTAAAGAATAATTTTATTACGCTGTAGAGAAGAAAGACACTTGAACGTTGGGCAAATACATTTGTCCCATGTCGCTTTCCGTACATCCAGTTGTGCCTCGGTGCCTTTGCGGAAGCTGTCCGCAAACACGCTTTGTAGAGGGGGAACAGGAATTCCAGAAGGGAACAGAATCGACTGCTACACCGGTGGGCAGTGGCTGCATTTAAAGTGTTGAATTAATGACGGTCAGTGAAATGAGATAAAAAAAACTCGGACATTTAATGATATTCTACAAAATCCCCCCGGACATAATTTTATATATCAAAAAGGAGGACACACACACATATATATATATATATATACACACACACACACACACACACACACACACACACGGTTGGTTAAACAAAGACCTAGTAAAAAAACTACAGCAGGAGGTGGCAGATATTAACACTAATCAAACCAATACAAATACAAAAGAACGGATATCAACAAAAGAAAATTAAATGCTGCTAAGGCAAAACCAACAAAGTTAAATAAACTTTACAAATAAAAGCTAAAGCAGCAAAAATACAAACTGAACAACTTTACAACTTTAGAGTAAACAAAAAATAAAATTAACAAATAGTATTTATAAATCCAAAATGTACCACACAAACGTAAAACAACAACAATAAAAAACAATTAAACCACTTCAACAACCAAGACAAACAACGAATACTTGTTGGCGCAGTATTAATAAAGAAAAGAATGGTACAGCTACACATTGGAGAACCAGCTTGGCATCCAGGAATTCACTCCGACAAAACAGCATCAACAAATGTCAAACTGCAGGCTCTATTACATGCAATGGACCCAAATCAGGCTATTGTTCCTAAAAGATAGCATTAAATTTCCTTGTCACATTAATTAATAATCGCCATTCTTAATATCCACTCACATGCAGCCGCAAACACAAAAGGACATCAAAGCGCAGATCAAGAACGAGATTACAGACGGAGAACGTGAATGCAGCGAGAGAGAGAGGCCGCCACTGATAAATCGAATGCATTATGGATTATCCCAAAACAAGCATCATGATGCTACCAAGTCAACAACGCATACCTGTGAAAGTGGAAGGGGCAGACACGGAAATGATGAACTTCAGGCAATGACGCACAAACGGTGCTTGAACACACAAATGGTGTCGTAAAATGTATTCATATAAATGCCCACTGAGATTACGTGATTGGACAATGCACTACAGCTCCTTTCACTACAATCACAAACTATTTTTTCAAAAGATTAAAAAGCACTGAATAATTTATCACTTTAAGACTAACAATGTGCACTAACAAAATAAATATTGCATATTTTGATTTCACCCGGACTTTAAGCTGTCATATGGTTGTGATACAATGTACCCCACCTACGGGGAATAATGCAACATTTCACTTCCTTTCTTTTGAGGCAAATAACGAAAAACTTATACACTGTAATTATGAAACAAAGCAACATATTTTTACTAGACAAGTGTGAAATTAATGTGGATAAAAATTATGCTCTGAACTCCATGACGATTTGAACAAACTGAGAAATTCAAAAAGTGCTCCCCTAAACTCTGCACTGTGACTTTTAAGTAGCTTCACTATCCAATCGCTACATTACATTTCTCAGCAACAGTGGTGGATGTTGTAATGGACTATAACTCCTATATGAACCAGACTCAAGTTAATCTACACGTGAAAAACTAAGCCCTTGTAGGTTTGTGTTGAGATACTGAAGGCTGAAAATATCAAGCTACATCACCTCTAGTCACTGCTATATGTTTAATATTATTATTAGATTAGTTTAGATCTCTAATATTTTTAGACTCTTTGATTTCAAGTTTGCATTGTAACAAATTATCATCAATTATCAAAGATCAAAGTGTGTTCAGTGAATGAAGTCTTTTGTTCTGGCAAATACTGATTGTTTACAGAAATCTCAAAACTAAGAGTGACAAATATCCAAAGTCTCTTTTAATTCACAATCAAATTAAATATTTATACTGTCTAGTATTGCATTAAAATTTGATATATGGTGCATCTATGTATGAACTCACTGTTGTTGCAGATGAAATATTTGACAGAACGACATGGTAAATCCTCAAATTTTCCATCTTTCATCATAGCACAATCAGCTCCGCCTTCTGGTTGTCTAGGAGCCCAGTTCAGATAGAGCGCAGGTTCACCTGAAGACCACTGCCATTCATCACGACCCGTCTTCTGCAGCCCAATCCAGACAAACTGATCACTTCTATCATTCACACTATTGTTCAGCTCGTTCATGTCGTTCGTGTTGTCAACGGTGGCCAGATCTGAGTATTTCTCTCTGCAGTATCTCTGAGCTTCAGTCCAGGTCTTATTTTCATTTATAAAGTGATACTGACGCTGAACACATTCAGATACAGAGCAGAGAGCTGTGAAAGAGAGGCTTTGCTTCAATGATTTTCATATCAGGATCAAACCACAAACACACTCACCACTGAGGAGAAGAATGAAACACAGAGCTTGGTCCATTCCTGGGGAAGATAAATACAGATAAACTCAGATATCAAATATTCATAGATTAATTTTGGATTAAAACACGATTTCAGCAATAATTAAACATTCATCTTAACAGGAAGATAAATGCACTGTACACAATGATAATATTAACATCTCAGAAGTCTAATTCGAGTTAAAGAATGAAGATGTGAGTTGTTCTTACTTCAGATGTTGAGTCTGATGTTTCTGTCTGCAGCTGTAATGTGATTATTAGACTATTATATATCCCTCATTCAGCATTACCTCATTTGTTTATTATTCTAAACAAAAACCCTTTTCATTATCCTTCCTTTACTTATTTCCTTCTCTCTCTGTTGCTGTAATTCTGTGGATGTGCTAATTTGAATGTGGCAGTGGCAGGATTATGGACGTTTTGAGAAATGACGTTTTCCATCGATTTGTGTCAAATATAGCAAATGTACCCTGTTGAAAAAAACAGCATACACTGGTTAGGTAGGTTTTGATGCTGGAATGCTGGTGTATGCTTGTCCTTTGCTGGCTTATACTGGTCCGTAGCTGGTCATGTTGCCGGTAAGGGACCAGCATAAACCAGTTTACCAGCATCAAAACCTACTTAACCAGCATGTGCTGGTATTTGTAGCAATCTGAAATGCTGGCTACAACTCACTGAATGTGTCAGTAATAACAATATAACTTGTCCTAACATTACTATACATAACATCTATCTATCTAAAAAAAATAAACTTGACCCACAGGATCCCCACTAGAAGAGGGGAGACGCATGGCTCTTGAACTGAAACTAGACGGGATAAGGTAAACTAAAAATATAATGACTGTAGAAGAAGAACGAGTGCAGGGTATGTCATACACGTATATTGCATGATGAAATAAAGTAGTTAACATCCAGTAAAGCTCTTCAGCATTCGTAAATGAGGGAATTTATTTTAAAAGAATGGAGCTCCACCCCCACCCCCACCCCTCAAATTACAGAGCCTTGTTCACACCTTTTTCACAGTCTTTTGGATACAGTACCTTTAACAACATCAGTCTTGAAAGAAATTTTCACTCCAACACGGACTTCAGCTGTGGAGAGGAAGCGTGCATGCTCTGGAGGAGAACATCCACAGACCTCTAAAAAGGACTTTATAGCGTGGCAAGCCGAGGGGGAGGCAAGGAGGGCGACGCCAAGCATCAGCTCCAGGTTATATCTGAATTATGTAAATGGTGGGCCAAATTAAAACACTGCAATAAATTGTTTAAAGTTCGAAATGTTCCAATATCTAAAAACCTTTCAGTGGCACTTCCGGGGTTATGCAAAACAGACTTGCGTATTCTGCTAAACAGGTCTTGTTTTTTTCCGATTCACGTGTTTTGCATATGTTCAATATGAAGGTGTTTAATCAAGTTGCAGACAAAGTAGACCATACACGATCATAACTTTCCATCACATATGTGGATTGACATATAAAAGTTTTTTTTGTTGGTGTTGTTTCTTTTTACTAACGTTTATATATAAAAATCTTATAAAATGTCAATAATAAAACAGCTAGCTTTTTTAACTGATTACCGTAAGTCCATCCATATCGCCATTTTTTTATACGACTGAGACCTGTTTTCTAGGTTTGGTCAGATGATGTTTGACATATACCCTATTGTAGAAGACATAAGCAAGTCAATTACCAACAGAAATATGTCTTTACAACTGATATAATTTTCAGCAACTTAGGCTTGTGTTGCAGTATGTACAGCTGGGTTTTCTGTGTTCTCCCTATGTTTCAGGGTTAGGATCTTCCTGTTTATGGGACCCCTGGTTGCTGCTGGACATCTCCTTCCAGGAACTGGTTTGAAAGACTGGCTTATTATGAATTGACTATTTATCATTGAGGTAGTTCGGCTGGGTACCGATTACATCACTGCAACCTCAGGACCTGTCGGTCCTCTGTTCTGGTAACCTCAAGTATTAGTTTCTCCCTCTCACCCTGATGGCATTGCGCTCAGGAGCTGCGTATCCCTTGTGATGGGCTACTATTGCTGAGGCAAAGAACAGCTTTGGTTTCTTCACCTTAATGTGAAAAAAGTCAATTTGTCACTCTGAGGAGTCAACTGCACCTAACTTGCATTTTTTCAAGTCATTTTGTATGTATACTTCAGACACAGGTCACAATGGAGACATTCCCCAAAGCGCCCCCTAGAGCAGGGGTTCCAAAACTTTTTAGCCCGCGACCCCCATGATAAATGCTTTGCATTGACAAGCACTCGCTCCAAGAGAGACCCTCTTCTTTTAGATTGCGGTCCAGTTTGTTAAAAATGTCCTCACCAGTGCACGTTCCCTCCAGCAGCACGCAAAACAGCATTTCCTCGTTAAGGTTCCTCTCAAAAATGTACCTGACAAAACTAGGAGCTGGGCGGAATTGGAGACGTCGGTGGACTCGTCCAATTGTAACGAATTCTTCCCTCCTTTCACTGCGTCAATGAGTTGACGTTTGATGTCCAGTGCCATGTCACTGATGCGGCGGGCTATAGTCCCGTCTGAGAGCGGCACCTGTTGGAGCTCAGTGGCCTGCTTATCACCATGCATAATCCAACTCATGGCTATTGCCGCTGGCTTGATTAAAGTTTCACCTATCGTGTGAGGCTTTTTAGTCTGTGCAATTAAATATGCCACTTCATAGGAAGCCCTCTGAGCTTTAGCGGGGATTGTGGTTTGTGTAGTTACGAGTTTTTTTTGCCCTCGTAACTCTCCCTCTTTTCTGCGGAAAAACTCAATAGGTTTAGCAGCTAGATTGGGATGTTTAGTGTTCAGATGTCTTTGCATTTTTACCGGCTTAAGACTCTCGTGAGCAAGGACTTCAGAGCACACTACACACAGGGGATGTTGTACTCCGTTTACGACTTGACACACAAATCCATACTTAATAAATTGCTGTTTTGGAGTAAGCCGGGTCCAAGTGATGGGCTTGGCGGGCTCCACCCTTAGCAGAAGTGGAGGGCATTTCTTGCGGCTCACCCTCACTGAACTCTGCTGCCCTCTCGGATGTTCCCTCCGCAACTGCAGTTTTCGCACCATCAACCGGCCTCACCTGTGAATTTTCTCCCTCTCTTGGTTTTTCTGCTGTGGATATTAACCACCCTTTCATTTTTAAAGCAGGTGAGGCCAGCAGGGGGTGCTCACCCTGTAGTCTACGTGGGTCCTAATACCCCAGTATAGTAAAGGGGACACTATACTGTGTCTAGACTATCCTTCGCGTGAGACGTGAACCCGAGGTCCTGACTCTCTGTGGTCACAAAAAATCCCATGGCACTTCTCGTAAAGAGTAGGGGTGTAACACCATCATTCTGGCCAAATTTCTTCCACTGTCCCTAGTCAATCATGGCCTCCTAATAATCCCCTTTCATTGAATTGGCTATATAACTCTCTCCTCTCCACTTGTAGCAGGTGTGTGGTGAGCGCACTGGCGCCATTGTACTGTGACAGCCGGGGTATCATCCAAGTGGATGCTGCACACTGGTGGTGGTTGAGGAGAGATTCCCCATATGAATTGAAAGCGCTTTGAGTGTATGGCAATACACAATGAAATTGCTATATAAATGCATCATTCATTCATTCTTTTTGCAAGCATGCATTTTGCCGACTGTTAAGGTGCAAAACTGATCCTGTAAAGGCACCAAACCTCTAATATCAATTACCATCAATGGTAAAAACAATTCATTATTTACATTTATATTTTAGATTTTACGTTTTTCTTACTATTGTGCTGTGGAATCGTGCTTAAAATTGCTGTCGTTTCAAAACCTATGGTATAGCAGATGGTAATGTCATTAGCTGAAACAAAGACAGACATCTTTTATTTTTGTGCTCCGCAAACCAAAAATTGAGCTGTTGCAAAGCAGTAACATCCTTTGCTTCCTATGATATCCAATCAACACAGCTGTTTTGAATTTAGTGAATTCAACAAATTAAAACAATGAGCACATTTACATGCACACCAGTAAGCTTGTAACTATATCTGTCATGATCTGGGCTGTGGGGCTTCCCTGAGGTCGCTGTTTTCCCTTCCCTGCACTACACTTCCCTAATTATTCACTCCTGTCTTGTCATTAGCACTGATTACACTCACATCTGTTCACAATTATCATTTGGACTATAAGAACTCTTACTTCTCACTCTGGATTCAGGTCTGCATTGTCTTTTGTCTGGTTTGTATCTGTGTCTCTGGATCCCTGGCCTTTTGATCTTGTTTCATGCTTTGTTCATTTTGTGTTTCAGTTTATGTTTAGTTTTGTGCCGTGTTGGCCTTTTGCTTTGTTTGTTTATTTGTTTGTTGTTTAAAGATTAAAACTTCCTCGCCTGCTTTTGGACCCTGACCTCATCTCTAACGTGACAATTGTAGCTTATTAAAATAACCAGGTTTCACTTTTATTAATAAACTAGGTTATTTCCATTAAGTGACGTCATAATATAATAATCAGCATTTGCTCTCTCTAGACCCTGCTGGAAAAAAAACTGCATATGCTGGTTAGGCATGTTTTGGTGCTGGTATGCTAGATTTAGCTTGTTTATGCTGGTCCTTTGCTGGTTTATGCTGGTCCTTTGCTGGTTTATGCTGGTCCTTTGCTGGTTTCTGATGGTCCTTTGCTGGTTTATGCTGGTCCTTTGCTGGTTTATGATGGTCCTTTGCTGGTTTATGCTGGTCCTTTGCTGGTTTATGATGGTCCTTTGCTGGTTTATGCTGGTACTTTGCTGGTTTATTCTGGCCCTTTGTTGGTTTATGCTGGTCCTTTGCTGGTTTATGAGCTGATACTGTGTGCATGCATGTAATTTTTCAAGCGTATGAAATGAAGCACGTTAGTCAAGTTGGTCTATTTTGTTAAACGTTTTGTTAAAAGTTTATTTAAGGATTCTGTTAGGTTATTGGCTAAAATGGTTTTTATGATCTTGGCCAGGTAAGTGGTATCATAATAAATGAGATGTTTGATTAAGAGAAAACATGTGATGATTTATTAAATAGCTGCACTGTAATTAAAGATAATGATGACATGCATTATCTTTAATGCATGTCTTGTATTAAATAAACAATGTTTTAATGAAACAATACACAACTATAATTTGAACCATGTTCAAACAAATTTATTTGAATAAAATATTATAATAATTAAAAAAATTATTTAACTTTTAAACATGGTGGTATGATAATAAAAATGACGTAATCAAACTACTGCACGAGCAAATGAAGCGGCACGTTTCAGTCACTCTCTGTGTGAATTTTCAAATCTCATTCTCGGCTCAAGAATCGGTTGCAGCAGTTGTCGGATCACAAGTACACTGAACGAGAGTCGGTTTCTTTCGGATCACCAGTACACAGAACGAGAGTCGGTTTCTTTCGGATCACCAGTACACAGAACAAGAGTCGGTTTCTTTCGGATCACCAGTACACAGAACGAGAGTCGGTTTCTTTCGGATCACCAGTACACTGAACGAGAACCGGTTTCTTTCGGATGACCAGTACACTGAACGAGAGTCGGTTTCTTTCGGATCACCAGTACACAGAACGAGAGTCGGTTTCTTTCGGATCACCAGTACACAGAACGAGAGTCGGTTTCTTTCGGATCACCAGTACACTGAACGAGAAGCGGTTTCTTTCGGATGACCAGTACACTGAACGAGAGTCGGTTTCTTTCGGATCACCAGTACACAGAACGAGAGTCGGTTTCTTTCGGATCACCAGTACACAGAACGAGAGTCGGTTTCTTTCGGATCACCAGTACACAGAACGAGAGTCGGTTTCTTTCGGATCACCAGTACACTGAACAAGAACCGGTTTCTTTTGGATCACCAGTACACTGAACGAGAGTCGGTTTCTTTCGGATCACCAGTACACTGAACGAGAACCGGTTTCTTTCGGATGACCAGTACACTGAACGAGAGTCGGTTTCTTTCGGATCACCAGTACACAGAACGAGAGTCGGTTTCTTTCGGATCACCAGTACACAGAACGAGAGTCGGTTTCTTTCGGATCACCAGTACACAGAACGAGAGTCGGTTTCTTTCGGATCACAGTACACTGAACAAGAACCGGTTTCTTTTGGATCACCAGTACACTGAACGAGAGTCGGTTTCTTTCGGATCACCAGTACACAGAACGAGAGTCGGTTTCTTCCAGATCACCAGTACACTGAACGAGAACCGGTTTCTTTCGGATGCGTACGCATGCGTGACTCGTGCATCTGCCAAACATAAACAAGCTCCTGCTATGACTGACTCCATCTGAATCGAACTAGTTCTTTTTTACCACTGTCTCTGTGCTAATGCTACGAGTGCGGTTAACTAAAGACTTGAATGAAGGGATCTGGTGAAAAATATGTTTATAATAAATAAATCTTTATGGACTGTGCATGTGCATAGTAAGCTGATCGTGTTTCTGATTAGAATTTATCTTATAATTTATTAAATCAAGACTTGTAAAACTTATTCATATGATCACTGCATGTAACTGTATATGGGTACCTAGATGCAAAACTTTATTGTCAAAAACTTGTCAGACCAAAGTGGGGCTGGACGATAAATCGAACAATATTGTGAGGCGCTTTTAGTCAATGAAGCCGGTGCTTTGATTAGTAGTAAATCTCCATCACGTGCGTTCCGCTCAGGTTCCGCTGGAGCGGCAATTAATACACAGAGACGTAAATCTCTGACAAGCTATGACAAATCGCGCTCAAAATCGAATGCGAATCGAATGTGATTTTTGAGCGCGATTTGGCGTAGCTTCAATTACGGATGCGCACTTAAATAGCTGACAGAAAGCAGGTAATTGTGTTTACATGCCTGCCGAAATCGGGGTAAGAGGCAAAAAACCCCTCTGCCGACCGGCTTATGCTTACGGCGATTATGATCTTACTCCAGTAAAAGAAAACGGGTTACCACGTTTACATGACCACATGCATTTTGGGCTTATTAAACATAATCGGCTCAAGAACGTGCATGTAACACACAGTGTGTGATACCAAAGCCACCACAAGGCAAGCAACCTTTAGCCAGAAAAGCATAACGGCTTAAGCTAACTCAAAGTTAATAAGTGAATAACAACAGAGGAGTAAAAAAAAACAAAACAACATCTGTGGTCCCCAGTGGGAGAAAAAAAAAATGTGATGAGGCACAAAAAGTTATTTCCCATTTAAATACATTAGATCGAAATTCATGCAGTCACACAAAATTATGTTTTATTAACAAGGTTTCGGGAGGAGCAAGATCAGATAATCAACCAATTTGGCACAGTTGTAATTCGTTTACCAAATCATGCTAACCAGCACAACACGTATATAAACAGACCACCTTCTTACCTCCGTCCTGTGATAGTTTCTTGGCATTCGGTTTGGCGATGTCCAATATATCACAGTCACAACGACGAAACCTGTATCAGGGTTTTTGGATCATTCATTGCAATCTGCCGGCCTTAGATTCACTTCGATCACGCCTCACTTGACACCACTATAGTCCTCTACGAGCCCGGGCTTTCAAGCGTTGGGTCGCAGCAACAAGCATCAAACGAGCCTGGGCAGCGCTCTAATTCTCACCGCAACAAACCCGACTCGCCTCCCGCTTTGGTTCAACTATTCACCGCTGCCTTTTCCGGCCACAGCGCCGCATGTAGTCAGACAACCAGCTCTCATAGCAGTCGCTAGCGTGAGACGGGCCATGTTGTAAATTATTTTTAGGTAAGTCCAGTGGTTTAGTGGACGATATACGCAGGCATATGGCGTATACCCACTATTAAAAATCCCTTCTGAGGCGCATTATTCACGTTAGTGTCCCGCATTATTTAGCCAAAATCATGACAGTCTATCACATCCAGTCATATGTGAATAATTCGTTTCATAACCAGAACACAAACGAAATTACTTTTCTGTGTATGATTTTTCAGTAGCATTGTAGCTGGGTTTTTAAATTGCACATTGTACTCCGAGATAAATGAGATAAAGATTTTTTTTTTTTTTTTGAGAAAAATACATTCAAATGTGTTCTTAAATTAACAATCTGAAGTGACAAACTAACAATTAAGGCGCATCATAAGGCAACCATTAATATTTTTGTTTAGTTCAACTAGCAACCTAATTAGAATTTTTCACACACACACAAAAAATCTCCAGGTAGTTGTTCCGCTACAGGTTTGCACCTGTTATATTAGTATTTAGTATGCCCTCGTTTCAAATAATGCTTCTTAGCTTTTCTGTTTTTTCAAGGTGTTTGTATATAATCAACAAACAAAAATTTTACATGTTCTTAATATATATGGTCAGTCAGACTGCTGACAAAATAATATGCTCAATAGCGCCAGCTGGTTTCTGTCACGGATTGGTCAGGTTCTGCACCCACAATCACTCCCAGATCACCATCACCTGAGTATTGATTAATGAACACCTGCACGTAATCATCACCAGCACAATATAGCCACTCTCCACACACCACTCATTGTCCGGGCTCGTTCCAGAGAAAGCGGACTTCCAGTGTCTCTTGGCGAGTATCACTATCGAGATTACTTACCTCATTGTACTTACCTTATCTCTGTCTCGTTCCAGTCTTCCAAGCGCCAGTCCTCAGTGTCTTCTCAGTATCCAGTCATTAGCGGTGTGTGGCCGTAAGCTGACTTCCGCGTCAGCGGAGGGTGGCGGATCCACGAACTCTCTGTGCCCCTCTGGCTTTCGTTCTTGGAATCCTCCAGTCTCGCCACCTAAAACGGAAAGGACCTGTTACTCTCTTCACGTTACCATCCAGCTCTGAATTCATCACTTCAAGTCTTGCTCACCTTCACGAATTCACTATCCACCTCCGGCACTGCTGCTTGTATAAATAAATCACCATTCGTATACACTTACCTTGTTGTCCCGTCTGCTTCATAACAGGAAGCCCGGACCTTAACAGTAAGCAGCATGAGTGCTCAGGATCCATTCCAGGAACTGGTGGATACTCTGCGGAAGGTTTTGTTGTCATCTCCATCTGTCACCCCTTCCGCACCGCCGGCACCCGTACCTCCATGCACTTCTTCGGAACCACCATCCAGTCCCATGGCCCGACCAGCGCCCTACGCTGGCGGGGCGGAGGAGTGCAATGGATTTCTACTGCAATGTTCTCTTGTCTTTACTATGCAACCAGCGCTCTATCCTACAGACCAGTCTAAAATAGCGTTTATCACCTCTCTTCTCACAGGACCAGCTTTGAAGTGGGCCGAATCGATGTGGCAGCAAAGCGGGCCGGCCACTCGTTCCATCCAGGCATTCATCAATCACTTCAAAGAAGTGTTCAACCGTACAGACGGGGAAGTATCAGCGGGTGAGCAGCTCTATCACTTATCACAAGGATCGATGTCCACTCATGAGTATGCCTTACGGTTTCGAACCCTAGCCGCTGCCAGTGGATGGAACGAGCGGTCGTTGCTGACCACCTATCGTCTCGGACTCGAACCCCGTCTTCGCCTCCAACTAGCTGCGTTGGATGACGCTATGGGTCTGGAGCGTTTCATACAGCAATCCATCAGATGTTCAGACCGCATGCAATCATATCAGACTCTCTCCGATGTCTCTCCTAACGCACTCCTCCGCCCAGTGGAGACCGCCAGCCCTCCAGAACCAGAGCCAATGATACTTGAATCTGGTAGACTATCAGCCGCTGAGCGACAGAGAAGGCTGACCCGGGGTCTGTGTCTCTATTGTGGAGCCAGTGGGCATGTTCGGATGAAATGCCCCCTTCGTCCTGTTCCTACCGCGGTGAGTGTTATCCAATCCGAAGTTGAAAAGATGTATCCTCTGTCTACATGTGTTCAGTTAACCACCTCCACATCTTCTGTCATAGCCCACGCTCTCATCGACTCCGGGTCAGCGGGAAACTTCATCTCGGGGAACCTCTGTCGCCAGTTACAGCTCCGAACCGAAGCTTCGTCGAGCGTCTACCAGATTCAGCCCATAACACGTTCCATCACAGCACGACCCCGCATCCATCGTAAATGCCAATCCATCCACCTTCAGATTGGAGCTCTTCACCAAGAAGACATCCAACTTCTGGTTCTGGAGGGGGCCACCATGGACATCATCTTGGGGCGCCCGTGGCTGGTGAAGCACAATCCCATCATCTCTTGGGGCAATGGAGAGGTAATCCGGTGGGGTCATGACTGTTTTCCAGAGTGCTTTCCAGAAGCTCCACGTCCTATACCAAGACCCATTCCTGTCTGCGCCACATCCATCGAGAGCCCTTTGGAGCAACGATCCACCGAGGTTCCGGATATCTACTCCTCTTTCCAGGACGTCTTCTGCCCCAAGAGAGCTTCCCAGCTACCTCCCCATCGGCCATGGGACTGCGCCATAGACCTGATTCCTGATGCTCCTTTGCCCAGAGGAAGGATCTACCCGTTGTCACTTCCGGAGACAAAGGCCATGGAGGAGTATATTCACGAGGCTCTCCAGCAAGGATACATTCGTCCCTCCACTTCTCCCGCTGCATCCAGCTTCTTTTTCGTGGCGAAAAAGGATGGAGGGCTGCGGCCGTGTATAGACTATCGCATCCTGAATCAAGCCACAGTCAAGTTTAAATATCCCCTTCCTCTCGTCCCAGCGGCCCTCGAACAACTCCGGTCAGCCACCATCTTCACGAAATTGGACCTCCGCAGCGCTTACAATCTGGTGAGAATACGGAAGGGGGATGAGTGGAAGACGGCCTTCGTGACCCCTACAGGCCACTATGAGTATTGCGTCATGCCCTATGGCCTGGTCAACGCCCCTTCCGTATTTCAAAACTTCATGCATGAAGTCCTCCGGGAGTTTCTCCATCGGTCAGTGATTGTCTACATTGACGATATCCTCATCTACTCCCGGAGTGAGACTGAACACATCCACCACGTTGCGGAGGTCCTCCAGAAACTCAGGGAACACCAACTCTTCTTGAAAGCAGAAAAATGTTCATTCCACCTTCCATCCGTTCAATTCCTGGGATACATCATCGACCGTGAGGGTATTCGTATGGACGAGAGGAAGGTGTCATCTGTCACGTCCTGGCCAAAACCCTCTTCTGTCAAAGAACTCCAGAGATTCCTCGGTTTTGCTAATTTCTACCGCCGTTTCATTCAAGGTTATAGTATCATTACAACTCCATTAACCAACCTACTCAAAGGAAAACCGACTAAACTTACCTGGAACCCCGAAGCCGCCGCAGCCTTCCAATCCCTCAAGGACGCCTTCACCCAGACTCCTATTCTGCGCCATCCGGATCCCGACCTCCCTTTCGTGGTGGAGGTGGATGCATCAACCTCGGGAGTCGGAGCGGTTCTCTCCCAACATCACGGAACTCCAAGTTTACTCCATCCATGTGCCTACTTCTCCCGGAAGTTCAGCCCGGCGGAGAAGAACTATGACATCGGCAACCGGGAACTTCTCGCCATCAAGCTCGCCCTGGAGGAGTGGCGACACTGGTTGGAGGGAGCTAATCATCCTTTCCTGGTACTCACAGATCATAAAAACCTCCAATACCTCCGTGATGCAAAAAGGCTGTGCCCACGTCAGGCCAGGTGGGCACTGTTCTTTTCAAGGTTCCACTTCTCCATCTCCTATCGTCCCGGTCCAAAAAATATAAGAGCAGATGCCCTGTCTAGAATCCACGACTCCACTGATTCCACTGAGCCTCCCAGCAATATCCTCCCACAAGACATCTTCATCAACCCCATCGAATGGTCTGCTCCTCCTAGTGTCGCTACTCCTGCTCCTCGCCCTCCGCCGGGCTGCCCTCCTGATCGACGTTACATTCCTAGGACACAACGGGTAGATCTCATTCGCTCCATCCACACTTCCCTGGGCACTGGACATCCCGGGACCAGCAACACCCTCTCGCTGCTATCCGAGCGCTTCTGGTGGCCTGGGATGGCAAGGGATGTGCAGCGGTTCATCCAGGGGTGCAAGGAGTGTGCCATGTCCAAAAGTCCCAGGCATTTGCCCGCAGGTAAACTCCATCCCTTGCCGATCCCGAACCGCCCCTGGTCACACCTGGGAGTGGATTTTATGACGGACTTGCCAGCATCGGATGAAAACACCTGCATCTTTGTTATAGTGGATCGATTCTCCAAGTTCTGCAAGTTGCTGCCCCTGAAAGGACTACCCACTGCCTTTGAAGCAGCCCAACTCCTGTTCAATCACGTCTTCCGTCAGTATGGAATACCTGAGGATATTGTATCGGACCGCGGTCCTCAGTTTATCTCCCGTCTATGGAAATCCTTCTTCCGTCTCCTAGGTGTGACCGTCAGCCTCTCCTCTGGCTATCATCCGCAGTCCAATGGCCAGACGGAGAGGAAAATCCAGGAAGTGGGGCGGTTCCTCCGGACCTTCTGCCACAACCACCAGAACTCCTGGAACCAGTTCCTGGGCTGGGCAGAGTATGCCCAAAATTCACTGCGGCAACCGTCCACCGGCCTCACACCATTCCAGTGCGTCCTCGGATTCCAACCACCGCTATTTCCCTGGAATGGTGAACCATCTGAGGTCCCCGCAGTGGATCACTGGTTCCGGGAGAGCGAGAGGGTCTGGGACGAAGCACATCACCACCTACAGAGGGCAGTACGCAGACAGAAAGCCTTCGCGGATCGGAGGAGGGCCCCAGCTCCAGAATTCAGGCCAGGCGATCAAGTGTGGCTTTCCACTCGAGATATCCGTCTGCGACTGCCCTCCAAGAAATTAAGTCCCAGGTTTGTTGGTCCCTTCAACATCCTGGAACAGGTCAACCCCGTCACCTACAGGCTTCAACTCCCACCTGAATATCGCATTCACCCCACCTTCCATGTCTCACTACTGAAACCATTTCATCCACCTCTCACTCTCTCCACAGAACCTGACCACGAAGAAGAACCTCCTCCCCCCCTCATGCTGGAAGATGGAGCCGTCTATTCCGTCCGGGAGATTCTCCGGTCTCGTCGTCGTGGTGGTCTACTCGAGTACCTGGTTGACTGGGAGGGTTATGGACCAGAGGAGAGGTCATGGGTCCCAAGAGACGATATTCTAGATCCCACGCTCACTGAGGAGTTCCACGCTAGTCATCCTGAGTTCCCTGCACCCCGAGGACGAGGTAGACCACCACGGCGCAAGAGACTTCGGCCCTCAGGAGCGGGCCCTGGGGAGGGGGGTAGTGTCACGGATTGGTCAGGTTCTGCACCCACAATCACTCCCAGATCACCATCACCTGAGTATTGATTAATGAACACCTGCACGTAATCATCACCAGCACAATATAGCCACTCTCCACACACCACTCATTGTCCGGGCTCGTTCCAGAGAAAGCGGACTTCCAGTGTCTCTTGGCGAGTATCACTATCGAGATTACTTACCTCATTGTACTTACCTTATCTCTGTCTCGTTCCAGTCTTCCAAGCGCCAGTCCTCAGTGTCTTCTCAGTATCCAGTCATTAGCGGTGTGTGGCCGTAAGCTGACTTCCGCGTCAGCGGAGGGTGGCGGATCCACGAACTCTCTGTGCCCCTCTGGCTTTCGTTCTTGGAATCCTCCAGTCTCGCCACCTAAAACGGAAAGGACCTGTTACTCTCTTCACGTTACCATCCAGCTCTGAATTCATCACTTCAAGTCTTGCTCACCTTCACGAATTCACTATCCACCTCCGGCACTGCTGCTTGTATAAATAAATCACCATTCGTATACACTTACCTTGTTGTCCCGTCTGCTTCATAACAGTTTCTGTTTTCAAACTCTGGTAAATTTGAGCTTGTTCTCTCAATTTACTCCATTAAATTATTACAGCATTTACATCCAAATGCACGTTTTCCCAAAGAATAAATTAAACATTTCTCTGGTCTATGCATAAATTTAAGAAATAAATTTAACAAAATTTATTATGATTTTATCATGTATATTCCTGGGCTGTCCCGTAAATAATGCGAAGTAGAGTTAGTTCAAAACACAATATTTTATTAATAAAAAAATAAAAAAATTATAAATAAAATTATGTGATGAATCATAATGCACAGCCAGCACAATAGACAGAACGGCAAATAAATAGTGTATTTGATCATAAGCACCCATGCTCATAATTAATAAACATAGTATCTATGATGACCCAAAGTGGACAAAATTTAAGAAGAAATGTTTGCTCTTTATAGAAGTAAAACATCGGTATGTATCGGACCACCACAAACCACTCCCCTTTCCCGTGACCCAAATCTAAAACAGCGAACACAAGCATGAGGCTGCCTCCGCCAGCTGTGCAGGCTGCACAGGCTCTCCAGCATTTTCTGCCATATATCTCAAGCTTCAATGATCTACAGCTACAGCAGCTGAAACAAAAAAGTAGTTACTTCCGCTTGCAACAAGCCTTAACATCTCAGTCTCTTCCTCCTGTTACTTCTAATCCTTATATTTTTCAGTGGTCTACATCTCCCATAAAAGACGCTAGCGCGAGGCCGCCTTCACTGGCTGTGCAGGCTAAACGGGCTCTTCAAGATGTCACAAACCCAGCTGAAGGTGGCGTGAGGCTGTCTCTGTTTGCAACTTAGGCCCACACATCTCAGGCTTCTCCTCCTTTTACTAATAACGTCTTTTTTTTTCAGTGGCATCCAGCTCCAACAGCAGACACTAGCCCTATTTAAGTATGAGGCTACCTGCCTGACAATTGCGGCTCATGCTCCTCTCCCTTACAGCTTTCTACTTCATTCAAAATAATGTTGTCTTTCTCCAGGTCAAGTTCATGCTCTTAAGCATCAAGATGCAGCAGGCCATCAGCAAGCCTAGGCCGCGCCCCAGACTCAGCCACTCCTCACACTGCATGCTATCATGGCTTTCCTCCTATCTTTCCCATGCCTTTCCTTCTATCTCCAGCAGCAGACGCTAGCGCGAAGCTGCCTCCCCTGGCCGCTCAAGACCTCTTACCTTTACCCTCGTGCTACTCCTTTTCCCTATCAGTAACCAGGGGCTAATCCATACGTGAGGCTGCCTCCACAAACTGTTATGGCACCGCCCTATCTTCATTCTCATCCTTCTTTTCAATCTAAACCTAACAACTTTATTCACAGCAATCCCACTACTTACTCCACTGAATGCCATCACTCTGGAACCACCTCCTGGGCCTAATATCATCAAGTTCCAGGTTCTTGCAAAAATTCAGAGCACTGGCTCCGGAGGCGGGCCAATCGCCAACCCCAGTACCTCACTGCTCTCAATTCAACGTCCTCAGATTTACCCATTCTGGATTACGAAACTATCGCTTATTTGATTAAACAAAGACAGACCAAGAAGGTAAAGGCAACAACACTGACATTTAACCTCCTTTATCTAATTTAACCTTATCAAATCCCTTTTTCTTACTTTCATTTTGGGGATAAGCAAGCAAAATTTTTTACTGTACCCTCAATTCATTGTCAACTCTAACCACCCATTTCATGTCTTTAGTTCCAAAACACTTAAAACCAAGTCCTCACTCAATCAGGCATACCCGTGAAAAAAAAAAAAAAAAAAAAAAAAAAGATCATATTGGCACAGAGAATCCACCAGCCGTCAAATTCAATTTCTTATTTAGCATTGGACGGGGCTCCCCCTTCCGGTGCAGCAGAGCCGCGGCTCCCTTCGGTCGCAGGGTGAGCCCTCCGTCTGTCATTTGAGTTATGCTGTGTACTCATCACGGGATGGGCTCTCCCTCCTGGTGTGGCAGAGTCGTGGCTCCCTTCCGTCGCAGTGGGAGCCTTTCATCCGACGCTCGTTGCCTTGCAAGGGGGACTCCCCCTTCCGGTGCAGCAAAGCCGCTGCTCCCTTCGGTAACAGTGACAGTCCCTCTGTCAATCGCCTTGTTTTGCCCATTTCAGTGTCGTACTAGGCTCCCGCTTCGGGTGCAGCAGAGTCGTGGCTCCCTTCGGTCGCAGTGTAAGCCCCTCGTCCATCATTTGGGTTGCGCTGTGTGCTGAGTAACGGGCGGGCTCTCCCTCCTGCTGCAGCAGAGTCGGGGCTCCCTTCGGAAGCAGCGGGAGCCTTCATCCGACACATCGCATCGCAGCTCGCCTTGCAAGGGGGACTCTCCCTTCCGGTGCTGCAGAGCCGCGGCTCCCTTCGGAAGCAGTGAAAATCCCTTCGTCAATCGCCTTATTTTGTCCATTTCAGTGTCGGACTAGGCTCCCCCTTCCGGTGCAGCAGAGTCGTGGCTCCCTTCGGTCGCAGTGTGAGCCCTCCGTCCGTCTTCTGAGTTGTGCTGCGTGTTTAGTGACGGGTGGGCTCTCCCTCCCGGTGCAGCAGAGTCGGGCTCCCTTCGGAAGCAGCAGGAGCCTTCATCCGACACGTCACATCTCGCCTCCCAAAGGGGACTCTCCCTTCCGGTGCAGCAGAGCCGCAGCAAGTCCCTCACTTGATATCGGCTATCATGTTCCTCTCTAGCGGTATGTAGAGCTTGCCAGTCCAACGCTGCGAGCCGCAGCTCCCGTCAAACACCCTGCTGACCTGCTCTTCTTTTTCTTTTTCTCAAATTTTAACTCTTACGCATATTTTGGGGGAGACCATAAAATTTACCTCCACGGTGGCTGTCCTATGCATAAAAGCTTCTTTTGGGGAGTTCTCTGGGTTCGGCCTGTATTCCAGGCCCGGAGCCCTCCCCCAGGACAGCACGCCAAAATATGCTTTCTACATGCTCAAGCAGATTAGATGTAAGGGCGAACTTATGAATTAAGAGGAAAAGTCATGTCCATGAACAAAAATCAATAGATTACATTTCATGACTATGTCACAAACTTCCGTGAGACATGCAAATAAAAGAACAGCAGCAACACATTCACCTCTTTATTTATGGAAATCATAGGTCTGAGAACGTCCACATGATATGTTGCTTCCTCTTCATGCCACAGTCAAGTCAATGTCAGCTTTATTGTCAATTTTGCCACTTGTCCAGTACATACAAAGACTTAAAATTGCGTCACTCTCAGACCCTTGGTGCATAACAGATAATATCAAATACAAAAGGTAGAATTTTAAAATTACGAATAAATATAATATTACATATAATCTAAATAAATACAAAATACAAGTAAGGGCACATGGCAGAGAGTGCAAACCGAACAGAGTAGTGCAAATGCAAGCAGTATAGTGCAAAGACAGCTTGCAAATGTGATAAACTGACAGAGAGCAGTCCTATAACAGACTAGAGGTTGTTTTGAGGTAGCAAACCAATGCTGCACAATGTTACGTGTGTGTGTGTGTGTGTGTGTGCGTGAGCGTGTGCGCGTGTGCGTGTGTGTGTGTGTGTGTGTGTGTGTGTGTGTGTGTGTCCGAGTTCATAAAGTTTGTGGTGCAGAAGAGGGGAGTGGGGGCAGAGCTAGAAGAGAGTTGACCCTTCTGACAGACTGATGGATGAAGCTGTCTTTTAGTCTGCTGGTCCTTGCCTGGAGACTCAGCAGTCTCCTCCCTGATGGCAGCAGGCTGAAGATGCTTTGCATAGGGTGGGATGGATCAGCTGCTATGCAGAGGGCTTTTCAGGTGAGATGGGTGCTGTAGATTTCCTGGAGGGAGAGGAGAGGGAATTAACTTCTCAATGGAAATGGTGTTCCATTTCCTGTTTGGGCCTGTGTTTGTGTATATGAAGCCCCAGTCTGCAGTTGTCGGTTGTGAGTTGTTGATCAGCGTTACCTTCAATGTTTCTTGGTATTGTCTTGTATTTTGGACATATGTCTCTGTGGATTACTATTTGAAATGTTACAAAATATTTCATTTAAAAAAGTTATGTTATTTTGAACTTTCTATTTATCAAAGTATGATTAGAATCATTAGATTAGATTGATTTAGCAGGGCTGCCAACTCTCACGCATTCAGCGTGAGACTCACGCAATTGACACTTTTCACACGCTCTCACGCCACACATCCATTTTCTCACGCAGTCAAAAGCACCCTCAGTTAAAACTATAATAACATAAGATATTGGCTAAACAGATTTGGTAAAAGCTTCAGGGCGTATTTGTGTTTGTGCTCTGGAAATCGCCAACAGACAAAGTGTTTTCGTAGCGGAGCAATGTAGCCAATCACAGACATTTCTGTTGATCTAGAACGCCTGTGATTGGCCATTGCGTCCTGAATTCACTCACCACTATACACCAGATTTTTTCCCTGTACACTTGCCAGTCCTCTCACTGTAAATAAGCGGTTCGTTGATTATAAAGGGACTTTTGCGATTAACTGAAGCGACACGTTTTTAGTGATTATTAAGGAAGGGCTATTGCGCACTCCAAGGCTACGTATAATCCGTTTAGAATTTGAATAAAAGTTTTGTTTTTCGTCCTGCTAACAGCTGTACTATACCCGGTACAAGAAGCAAAATTTCGGGAGTGATAAATCCCTCATGAATGAAGGATTAATTTTCGAATATGAGAAAAATATAATTTCTCAGAACAGCAGACTACAGAAAAATATTTGAATTTTAGTGTCAAAATATATATATTTTTAAATGCAGTTGCAATTATTTATAATGACTAAATCTAGGAATTATATTACTGTACATAACTTTTTACCACAACAAGAAAAGTAAATAGTTTTGCAGCACTGCGACAGTTATTTTACATCATTTTATGATGACATTTTTCTAAATATAACAAATAATTTCACAATGCTGAAGTCAGACCAAATTTAAATAAAAAAAAAAACTGCTCATGCGAACATGTGTGTAGTATCTTTTTTGTATCATGATTAAAATGCAGTGTTTAGTTCTAATTTTCAATTTATTATTATTATTATTATTATTATTTTAAATGTTTAGTTGCAAAAACAGTTTCATTGCCAGAAAAAAATATTTATGCCTGGTAAATTCTCTCAAATCACCAAAAAATTTCGTTTGTATCATGAATAAAATGGCAGATATGGCAAAAATGTTTTAGGCCCTGCTTGCAAGTGTAGAAATTACAACAAAGTATTGTAATTCCCCTACTGTAGAATAAGAGAAAATAACATACTGGTGAAATACTCATTTTTATTTACTTTACAGAATTGTTTTCCAATATTACTGTCGTTGGAATAATACTATAAAATTATTATTATTATCATAATTTTTTTTTCGAATTATTTTTTATTCTAATTTAGACTGAGACACCATATCACAACTAAAAAGAGGATTAAGTCCCCTTTAAACCTCAAGATCAAGTCAATTGACCAGCTTTTTTCTTTGTTTAGTTTGCACACTGAAACTGTATTGGAGCTCTGAATTGTGAACTCTCAAAGTGCACCAGATAGATGAATTTAACTGTAAAATGTACAAAATTTTCTTGCGGGGGAGCATGCCCCCGGACCCCCCTAAAGAGACTGCTGTGGGAATTCTCACTCCAAGCTGGACTCAAAAGTTGGCAGCCCTGGATTTAGAATGATGGGCAGTACATTATAAATTTTTTATATATATCATTATATATTATTCTCATATTCGAAATCATTTCTAAGTGTATTTTATATGTATAATATCAAAGTTATGTTTAAAAGTGTCCCAAAATAGCACATATGAGTACACTTAGATGGTTTTAAGATTATTTAAAGGTGCAGTGTGTAGATTTTTGCGGCATCTAGCGGTTAAGTTTTGAATTGCAACCTGATTGCAACCAACGGCTCCGTCCACCGCTCACCCCTCCCTTTACAGAAACTACGGCAACCGACACGCGATTAAGATGTCGTCGTTTCAGACAGCAAAGAATAATGAAGTTTCTTTTAAAACGTAAATAAGAGAATTATATTTACTTGATAATTCAATAAAACGATGTTATTGTGAATATTGCAGTTACTTGTTCATCATTGGTGTCAGTGTTTTTTCCCAAGAACAGCAGTGATGAAACGCGATCTGTAGAGCAGTTTGTCCGTTCAGGGCTACAGTAGAAACATAACGGCGGCTTCCATGTGGGGGGACCCGCGGTCTATGTAGATATAAACTGGTAATTGGAAGGTAATAAAAACATAATGGTTAATTAAGTAAGATCTTTATTCACCCCTGAAAACATAGTTATGTATATGATATTGCATTTCTGTCTAGAGATAATCTTAAATATTACACACTGCACCTTTAAAGAAGTACTACAGAATACTTTTCAGTATATTATGTACAAAATTAGTGTGCAAGACCTTTAAATACATTATGGAAGTGTTTTACTGCACTTTTTTTTCACCTGGGTTAACTAAAATGTGCTTTTAACATACTTTCTCTGTAGTAAACAATTATTAGTTCCCTCTGTATTAGGTTACCACTTTACTAGTACTGATCTAACTACAGCCTAGGGCACAGGCTTTCGAACCCTGGGTCAAAAGTAGGTCACCAAAGATGATGGTAATTGTGTGCAAGTTACATTAATAATTAATTTGTTGTCAGAAAAACACTAAAATAGTCTATATATGAAAGATATAATTTTGGAAAATATATCCGACTTAAATAACACATTTAAAATAGATGTGAGGCACGGCGCTCTGCAAAAAAGTTCACAATAAGGAAAAAAAATATTTTACAAAAGCACAAGGGTAATTCTTAGACTGTAAATTTTCATCAACAACAAATGAAGAAACATCAGCGTAAATATTGCCTGATCAGTTAATATATTTATATAACGACATTTCCACCGCATGCTGTACCTACAAGGGTGTTTTTTAGAAAGCTAAAACTCTTAAGTTAAATAAGAGTATTTTACATACATGAAATGCTAGTAGTAATTCAAAGCCAATCAGAGAAGCTATCTTCCATTTTTCACAAAAGAAAAACGACAGAATTGTAATTTCCACCACACTGTTCTCTGTTACAAAGTACCATTGATATGGATTGTGAGAGTGGATTTGAATGACTGCAAATGTTTCAATGCAGAAACAGTCATGTTCCAGAATTGGGACAAAACTTCCCTAAATTTTATTTCCTTGTCATTTCCACCACACACTTTTTTTTTTTAAGTTAAAAAATTCATCACACATTAAATAATGTATCCATGAAATTATGTAAAAATTAAAGTTATTCTATTTTTAAATAACAGCTGTATATTGTGATGTGGTAGAAATGAAATTTGTTCATTGCAGGTTGGAAATAAAATGTTAAATATTAACCATTTATCTTGTAATCTAAGTTTGTCCTATTACAGACCTTAAAAGTAGATAAAATATTTAAACTTATATAACTTTTGAACAATTTTTTTCTTCAACTCCACAAGGTGCCCCTAGTTGAAGAAACGCCCACAAATGTTCTGTTTTTACTGTTTACATGAGGTTTGACATTGAGTTAGTTAAGCACATGTCAAAGTTAATCAGACATTTACTTGTCCGAGCAAAAAATGCACTTATCCGGGGCATTTTTGTTTTCCTTTGGAGTAAATGTAATCCATTCTAAGCAATAGTCCCATCACAACTCTATAAGGTCTTACTTTAATCAGCATATTTGTGATATTTTCCTTAATTTGATTTCTAGGACACTTTTTAACTTTATTTTCCTAACTTTACTAAATTTATGTGACATCATTTACATCAAATTCTTAAACCTTATCAATACATTCAGACTCTGTATGGTTACCATTCATATTAAATCAGTATCAACAGACTCCATCAACCCCCATCAAGTACCATTTAAATGTATTAAGTTTAAAGAAGATAATGAATTTACACAGTAAAACTGCAAATGCATAAATCATGTTATAAAATTAATGTTTTACTTTTTTAACATATAGCCTAAATCTAAAATGTTGGAATACTTTTAATTATGAAACCGAAATGAGTGAGTCACGGATTCAACTATATATGGATTCAATCAGTTCATTTACTGACTTGAAGACCCGATTCATGCTGTGACTTTGCTTAGAACCATTTTCGTAAGCAAAAACAATCAAAGATGTAAGTCAGTTAATTGAATTACTATTGTATAAAATCAATGTCACATTTGCAATCGTAATGGTGCTTACCTGTATAATATGTACAAGTGAACATAAACAGCTGGGAAGGAAATTGTATGTGTGTCAGTACATTAGACACATGCATTCAGTCTTAAAGAGGCAGCAGCCTCATAAACCTACTGCTGTCTGTCATTAATGTCAATCAAATCAATAAAGATTATATAAGACCACACACAAAATGTTTCACATCAGTGATTATACATCAGTATACAACAGACAATCTCTAACAACAATTGGGAACAAAGAGAAGAACAGAAACAGGAGACGAAGTGATAATGACAAAGAAGTAGATTTTATTGAATAATCTTAGTTGTGTATGTTTCAATACAAATCCAACAAGTAGTGTTACACCAAACTGATTCACAACAACATCCCACAAACCTTGACTTTCCATTAATATTTACTCATAAAACAATAGAAAAACAATAATTCAAATTACTAAACTACACACATCAATCAATGAAATGAGTATATAAATGGTTAAAATGATTATAAATGATTATATTATTAAATGGAATAATAAAACTATTACACTATAAGACTCTTGAAGCAAAACAGACAGTTATCATCTAATGATCTCTAGATCCTTCATTAAGCCGAGTGTACTATTATCAAACTGTGATTTATTTCTGATAAAAGTTTGTTGTCTGTATCTCATGTTCTGTTATCATGTGTCATAACCACATCAGATATACAAAGAGTTTCTTAAAAGACACATATTTCATAATACAGCAATAAAATGTACTTTTTAAAATGCCTCATTTAAAACCCAAGTAAAGAACATAAAAAACATAAAAGTAACTTAAAAAATAAAGTAGCCTCTGAAAACCATTAATGTAAGTAAACAGATGTGTGTGTTCCTCACTCTTAATATCTGCTGCAGATGAAGTTGAGTTTGTGAGATTCAGGAAGGCTGATCCAGCTCTGATCTCCTCCAGACTGAACTGCTCCTTTTCTGTTCTCGAGGCTGCAGTTTTCTGGTGTGGTTCCGTTCCCTGGAGCCCAGTTGTGATAGCACACCATCTCTCCACTCACCCAGAGCCACATGTTCATGATGCAGTAGTTGTGTAAACCCAACCACACCGCCGCAGTAGACGCCCGTTTAACCACGTTCATCACACGCCGCTGAATCTCTTCTGAATGAACCGACACCAGATCCACATGATTCTGTCTGCAGTATCTCAGAGCTTCAGACCACGTCACATTCTCTTTGACCACAATCAGTTTATCTGGACACAAAACAAACCACAAGCAGAAACTAGAGAGAGACTGATCAACAACAACATGCAGAACAAACACTGTGGAGGAATTTGTCGTGTCAGACATCAGGGCTCGAAATTAACTTTTTTACTTGGTAAAATTTAGGAGCACCCAATTTCTTTTTAGATATGCGCCGATCTTGATTCTTAATGGCCGATTCTGATTAGCACACGTATATCTCAGAGATGTCTATTCGATATCTGTGTTTACATCTGCAAGACATCTGCAAGACGTAGTTTGCTCATCTGCAAATTGGACGTTTCCTATCAGATGTCAAATAGATGTATATTAGAGGTCTTTAAGATGTTTAGGATTCAGAATGTATGTAAAACTGACATCTTACAGACATCTGCCAGACGTTTGTACACAGCAGATGCTTTCCAGATCAAGAGATCTTTAACAGACGTCTTGCAGACGTACGTGTGCTATCTGTTGTATAGTATATTGACACGGAGGCATTAGAATTGTATCTGACAGAAAGTGCGCTGTAGCACAAAATATACTATATTTCTTCAAAAGCAGATTGTGGAGACCTTTTAATTGTCCACAAAAAAAAAAAAAAATCATTACAAAATATTTCACGCCCCTAATTGCAATGCAGTTTGTGCAATGCTGGAACAGGGTTTGGTTGAGAGAGTGAGAGAGAGAGAGAAATGTCTGGTTCAAAGTTAAGCGGACTGCAGTTTCAGTAACAGGGAGTGATTGATGGCTCAGGGCTCGCAAAATGTCAAAATCTCTGGTAGCCCTTCGGGCAGGTCCTCATCTGATTTTGGTAGCCCAAAAATTCATTTAACTAGCCCAAATATATATATATATATATATATATATATATATATATATATATTTGTTGGTTTTTTTATATAGAAAATCAGAATGTCTAAATGTCAATCAAAAATGTTTTCAATAGACAAATATAAACAATAATCATGGAAGAAATGTTATTTTACCATTTAGTGTAGCTGCAGAATTTATAAATATCAATTTAAGGCAATTTATTACCCTTTTTACGAGCTGCACAAGTTAAATGAACAGTATGAGTGGGGTTGTTGGACAATGTACGGTAGAATATTAGGCCAGAAAATTACAAGATTTATAATTTAGATAGAGACACAAAAACAAAATATCTAATACAATGGCATTTCAACCGTTTTATCATTAAAAGGGATAAATCAAGTATATACTTTCTTATATTTATATAAGATATATAACATTAGTATTAATTGTTGACATTTTTAAAAGGCACATTAACTTCTTTCACATTTACACATAGATCGATAATTGCAATAATTTGACCATAAACAGCTGAAAAAATGTACTAGAAATACAAATTAATTCTTTGTCAGGAGGGGGTGCTTTAGTAATGCTGAAATATTACTGTTTCCCTAGTAACAGCTGTACACAAATCAGCATTAACGCTGTTTTGTCAGACATGAAATGAAAATGCAAACGACACGTTTCTGAGGACAGTCGGTTCCCTTCAGATACATTCATATAAAGACATCAGTGCCACGTTTTGACTTTTCATATTTATTCAATGACATCATTGCCTTTTTGACATTTTATCCAGCCCAATCGCGATCGTCTTTCCGTCTCTTAAACCTATAATCAAGACTTTTCTTATACTATTCTACATATTTATAACTTTGTATGGCCCTACATTTGATACAAATAAATTGAGGAGTTTAAGGACCTGCAGAAGTCCTCTACTTTACGATAGCCCCTGGACGTCGAGATAGCGATTTTGCGAGCCCTTCCGGCTAATATCTCAAACCTGCATTTAAGGTAATAATGTGAAGATGAAGTTTAAATAGTTATGTAATGTTGGAGAAAACGTCACTGTATCAGCTCACAGCGTTCTGTGCAGTAGTTCGACTAGTGACAGTTTCAAAACCAAGTCGCACCACACTCATTTCTCACACTCGCACAAATGCTTCCAAATATAATTTGAGGGTCGCACAGATAAATTTTTGGTCGCAATGGTTCACATGAACTTTAAGAGATCTGGAGGTGATGATTGATTGAATGTGTTTTGTGAGGATCTACTCACCTTCATGACACACAAAATGATATTGTCTATTGCAATCGACATCCCACCATTGTCCCTGAGCATTCAGTCCAACAGCTATACAATATTGACCATATCCATAATTATTAGGTTCACCAGTGTACCAGTATCTAAATGAGGAGTCACTCTGATCTGACCACTGCCATGAGTCTCTGAACAGACCGATCCAGACATATGATCCAGATAAGTTTCTATCACTAATGAACTGCTGAACCTGTTGATTCTCATTCTGGTTTCTCACACTGACCAGATCAATGTGATTCTGTCTGCAGTAACTCTGAGCGTCTCTCCAATTCATCGTCTGATTTCCAAGGATGAGTCCTGTGTTCGCTTTGAGAAAAACAAATGAGAAATAGATTCATGAATCAGTTTGTTCATTATTCTTACGCTGCTTTATGGTTTGGATGTGAACAGGAGCAGCAGTGGAAACATCTGAAACACATCATTCATAGACTTGAGCTGCTTCTACAGCTGCTGATAAATTGAATATTCACAATGTTCAAGATATTTTACATTAGCTTATACCATGATCTGTCTAAAAGTGCTGATTGGCTGAAACGTGTCAGTTGCACACAGAAAAATCATTAAAGGATAAGTATTGCCAAAATGCAACCTGGGCTGTTTTTTTTTTTTTTTTTTTTATTGTAAACGAGACAAACTTATATCTAAAAGCCTAATTATGATAAACGATCCATTTTTGAGATTGACCGTGATCTCGTTTTGAGGTCAATGCCGGTGAATGGGAGTACTAGGGGCATAACTTTGAGCGAATCGAAATCGATATTTTTACAACACCAAGAAGGCTCAACACACCATGAAACTTTGCTCGAAGTATCGCCTGGGTCTCTACAAATGAACTCCAACATTAAGAACAGTGTTTGTGTACACAGAGTTTATTAAAAAGAAAGGTTTTGAACAACACACTTTCACTGTTTGAGTCTCCGCTTGTGGCCGTCTTGCCAGTCAAGAAGTGTCCATCTCCGAATGCGACGTAACAGTGAGGAGAGTAAAGATGGATAGCTCCTAAATGTGGAGGTATTCCAAGACATTTGTTTTGAAAGTTTTTTTTGTTTTTGTTTTTTTTGTTTTTAAAGACTGAGACGGGAAGTTATGTGAGAGCACAGGAGTGAAGACGAGGGCGGAGAAAAATATGAGCTCAGGAAGTGCTCGCGCAGTGGCGGCTGGTGCTAAAAAAATTTTGGGGGGCGCACACAAAATGAATCACATTGTTAATACAGGCTTTATTATCAGTAAAGTAATCATTAAACATTTGTAATCATCCCCAAAAATATTAGCCATTTATATTAATGTGATTCAGAGAGGCCATAATACTAATGTTATCCACACGAGGGAGCCACAGGATAAATCTCAGTTTAAAGACAGTGAAAATAAATTGATTTGTAGTAAAACATTGCATATAAATTAATATTTATAAAGTTATACATAGTCCAATATAATAAGTAACTTATGCAAAGACTGTAAATACTAAATACTTGTAGACCATTAATTGTTTTGAACTAATTATAATGGTATTAGCAATATATTTGTCAAGTTGGTAGACATAACTGAATGTATGTCCAATTAAAGAAGGAACACTATATATATAAAAATGTACAGACCTTATAGACACCCATTTTGCCGGCGTCCCGCATACACAAACAGGTTCTAACATAACTACCAGTCGAATAGTATGACAAAATAATGCTATTTCGTGATTTTTTTTTGCAATATGTATTAGACTTATTTTTAACATGTTAGTAGTTTTCTTCCTTGACTAACTTGAAGGGGGCGGCGCCCCAGCGCCCCCTTATTGACCAGCCGCCACTGTGCTCGTGCTCGTTTTTTGGAGAGTACCAGAGAGGCAAAGACTAAATTTAGCCCTATTGCGACTCCTTTGCTTTAACGTGGACAGCATCTGACAAGCATGAGCTGAGCTGACGAGAAGCTGGACCGAGCTTGTGCTGTTGTGCCGTTGCGAGCCTTATCACGAGAGTGTGATTCACGGTGGAACCGAGCTGTGTGATACGAGAGGGGGCGTCGCTCATTGCGTTTACTGAGATGGTGTTTGCGTGATTGTTTATCTCCGTCTGAAGAGAGCTGAGGTACTGTGAGTTTATTACCGGGAGTAATAACTTCTACATAATAACAGCTGAGTAACTTCTGCTTTTGTTCGAGAAAATTCGCCACTGGCCGTTTTGGTGAAGCATTACTGCCGCTGTGTGGACGCGAACGTTATTGCATACTTTTCGATGCTCTTTTGACAGCAATAACTTTCCTGTTTTGAGTATTAAACCATTGCTCTGGAACTTTGTATTTTCCTATTTTATACTTGAACTTTTTGGAAGTTCTACAGTACTTTGTCTCAAGATTTTTGACAATTATATTTTGGATGGACACTTGAATAGACTTTCTGAGAACAGAGCTTGCTTTTTTGTTTTTTTGTGTTGAAAGATTTTCCTGTCTACCGGAAGCATTTGCATGGACAGTGATTTTTGCTGATTTTCTCTCTTTCTTGTTTTTAAGAAAAGAAAAGATTTGATATTGACAGGTTTTCATTGGTTGAACTGATTACTCTGCCATATATGGACGCTCCAACACTAGTCCAGTTCTGATGTGAGGTAAAACTGTATTATTGGGTTTTGAGTCGTATTCAGGTATGTTGAGTTTCATATAAATCGTCAGTGATGTGAAATGTAAACATTCTCTACAAATTGTTGGTAACTGAATATCATCTTAACTGTTTAAGGGAACAGTTACATTGATTCTGATTAAGAGACTCTGAACACAAGTGTGAGTTAAGAATTTTTATTTATTTATTTATTTTTTGCCATTGATCAATTCACAATTGAAAAGATTATTTGTGGTCCTTTATTCTCTGTTTATCTTGTTGTGCCAACCAAACACTGTAAAAAATAAACCAAAGCTTTGTTATCTTGGAGTAGGGGCATTCCTCCTGTCTTGTGGGCTGATAGAGGGAAAGAAGGGTTAGTACTATTTTTTTTCTCTGAGAGCTACCGTGTACGTTAATAAAGTCCATTACCGGCCATTTGACCTGAAGACGAAATCACGGTCAATTTTAAAAACGGCAGATTTTTGGACAGGAAAACTAATGTGTCAACACTGTCACTTGAAAGTCTGGACCTTAGTGGGGTACAGATCAGGCCAGAGGTACTGAAAACTCTCTCTGAGGCTGAGCTTGATGCTGGAATGCGAAGGTATTATTTGGCAAATGTTGAAAGAATGGGAAGACTTGATTCATGCCTTTTCCACCATGAAAGTGGGTTTTCTGTGGCACTGGTCTCTTCCATGGTCTTGTATGTGTGGAGTTCTTTATTTAGTCTGTCAGCTGGCATCTGTAGATATTCTGTCCCGGCTGGAAATTGTCCACCTCTTTTTTTTTTCTCAGATACAATTGTTGACAGGAGGCTACCCAAGTCTTTTTTTTTTTGTTTTTTGCCACCTGTTTGTTCTTCCAGCTCTGTCTGGGTTGACTTCATTTGTTGACTGAGGTGACTGAGATCAGCTGTGGCAACCTTTTGCAGAAGTACTTCAATCACCTCCTTCTCCTTAGTAACAAATGTATTCTTAAATCTAGGATCAAAGAAGGTTGCTGAATTAAGAAGAACTCGTATCTGTTCATTGCTGTATCTCATCTCCAGATCCTTCTTGATCTCTGTTTTCATCCTGCCGGATAGCAGAGAGTCTGTTTCACTGTCCTGAACATGTGACAGTATTTTCCACATCACTGGAATGACAGAAGAAAGTGTTGTCTCTTTTTCTCCACACAGAGCATCAGTGAATGTATTTAGTGGGCCCAGGACCTCACGCACTGTCTCCAGTGTGGTGATGTCTGTGTCAGTGGGCATTAAGCACCACTTATTCCTGTTTTCTGCTAAAGCAGCACAGACAGCTTGCTGCTGTTCACAGAAACGGTCCACCATGTCAAATGTAGAACCCCAGCGGGTAGGTTCGTCGTGGATCAGCTTGTGCTCTGGGAGGTGAAGGAGCTGTTGCTTTTCTTTTAAAAGCCTGGACATTTTGTTTGATCTAGAAAAGGCACATATAGTCTTTCTAAGCCTGGAGAGAAATGATGTCACACGGTCCAGGCTAGTAGCCTTGTTCACTGCCAGATGTAGGTTGTGACCGAAGCAAGGAACCCAGTGGTAAGACTTCTCCTTTTCATTATCTGTTGTGATTCCACTCAGACGTGTCATATCGAGTTTCCATGTTTGAATTACTGTTTCTTCAAAAACCTATCGAATGTTCTCTCCTGTGTGATCTGAATGCATTGCTGCACATCCAAGACACCAGGACTGCATTTCCCAAGAGTCACTAATGAAGTGAATTGTAACAGCCATACGAGTCCACTGTTCGACTCGTCCAAAGGTCTGTTGTACAAGCAAAGCAAGGCTTGCTGGACAGCTGTGATTCAAGCACAGACCTTGTTTCATTGTACAGAGTGGAAAACTCTGTCTCAGAAAAGTATTTTCTCCTTGGCATCTCATATCTTTTGTCAAGTTGTTCTACAAGGTTTCCAAAACCTGTTTTATCAACAACTGAAATGGGAATTTGGTCCATGCAAATAAACCCTGCAACAGCCCTGTTACGTCTTTTTGCTTCTTTGGAACTTCTTTCATATTTTCGTGTCACTGACAGTACCTCTGAAATAGTGGGCTGGCTTGAAGATGTTTTTTTTTTTTTGTTCCTTTCTGTGGCTGTCAAAAAAATGAATAATTAAATAATTTACAATAGAAACCTTGTTGTCATTGTTATAAAAAAAATCTCTCTCTTTGTCTCTCTCTCTCTACAGCAGTAATATGCTCTGCACCACTATTACTAATACTACTAAAAATAATAATACTTATTTCTTTAAAATAAAAGTCTAAATTAAATCAGTTGACACTCACCTGTTGTTCTCTTAACTTCTTGAACAAATCAGGATGGGCAAGTGACAAATGCTTGCTAAGATTTGATGTGTTGCCTCCCTTGGCAGCACATGATTTATAGCAGCGTTTGCAGACTGGTGCATTGAGGTCTGTGGGTTCACCCTTTTCATCACCTTTGTAGGCAAAGTAATGCCATATTTCACTTCTACCACTCTCGTTATTTATTAATTTCCGACGTGTAGAGCGCGTTTCATCTGTCTGATTCATCGCCGTTTGTCTTATCACGCTTGCCGCTTTTACGCCAGTTTGCGCAACACTGCCGCATAGTGGTGAAAATCGGAACAGCAGATGAAATACCGAACTGAGCAAACTTTTGATATTGTACCGTTTGAAAAATAATAAATACCGGTATTTTCACAATACCGGTATACCGCGCATCCCTAGTTGTAACACACATGGTTTAAATATTTCCACACATGCTAGCATAACCACATTTATTTATACCATAGGAAAAGTATTTATATTTATTTTTATTTATAATTATTAAACTATGCTATTCTATGACATAAGCAATGTTATTTACACCATTTACTTTTATGGATTTTGAGGATAAACCACAAGAAACAGGTGATTAAGACTGACGGTCGATGTTTAACAATATTCAGAAATGATTATTTCAAGAAATGTAAATTATTGTGTCTGGTTTATGTGTCTAGTGTTCTGTGAGATCTGTGTGTGGAGATAGTGGAGTGCTTTTCTGAATGTGTTTCATCTATTTGTGCTCGTTGATTTGAACTATACTGTACAGCTGTGTTTTGTGATCAGGGCTGTCCCAAGCACGGTTACGATATGTTCATTGTCAAACTTCTAAATTATATTATTTTAATTTCTTAAAAAGCTGCATTATTTTGTTGGAAAAAGTTAATGTTATTTTATTGATAAAATATTATAGTTTGTCATGTTTAAAAGGAAGTCTGTGTGAACCGGAAGTTACTGTCGACTATATTTCAGTGTAATGATGTATTTCCAACTAAAACTGAATTACTGAATAGAGGGCAGGGTTTTAGCGAATGGAGGGGCATGGTTCAAGCTGACGTCATCAGTCAAGGAAAGCCATTCTACAGCAGAAGCAGATGATCAGGAATTTGATTAAAGATTACCAAGACAAACTATTTTTTCAAAAGATTAACTAGCACAGAATAATTGTTCACTTTAAGACTAACAATGTGTACTAACAAAATAAATGTTGTATATTTTGTTTTCACCCAGACTTTAAGCTGTCATATGGTTATGTTACAATGTACTCCACCTACAGGGAATAATGCAACAATTCACTTCCTTTCTTTTGAGGAAATTAACTAAAAACGTAATTATGAAACAGCAACATATTTGCGCTAAACAAGTGTGAAATTAATGTGGGAAAAAAAATTATACTCTGAACTCAATGAGGATTTAAACAAACTTCAAAAAATTCAAAAAGTATGCCCCGTGCTCCCCTAAACTCTGCACAGTGACTTTTGTTATAAAGTAGCTTCACTATCCAATCGCTTCATTACATTTTACATGCTGTAATGGACTATCATTCCTACATGAACCAGACTCAAGTTAATCTACATATGAAAAACAGAGCCCTTGTAGGTTTGTGTTGAGATACTGAAGGCTGAAAATATTGAGCTAAATCGCCTCTAGTCACTGCTGTATGTTTATTAATAATATAAGATCAATTTAGATCTCAAAAATTTTGAGACTCTTTAATTTCAAGTTGGCATTGTGACAAATGATCATATAGAGGGACAACAAAAGATCAAAGTGTTCTGTGAATGAATTTTTTTCTTCATTTTCTTAAAAATTTGATTTGAACAGAAATTGTCTCAAAACTAAAAGTGTTACAAATATCCACAGTCTCTTTAATTCACAATCAGGGTTCGAATTACGGGGGAGCTAAGGGGAGCTCGGCTCCCCTGAAAAGGACCTGGGCTCCCCAGAGAGCCTACTTTGAGACATTATTATTTTCCGCTGTCTCCTGCTGTGACCATCCATGCGTGGCGGCGCTGCACTGAAATTACTACGTTTACGTCACCACTTGAACTTCTCACAGAGTTGGTATTTTAATGTTAGCTTAACTTTAAAGTAAGAAGTTAACTTCTTACTTTACTTTGAAGTAAACGGTTTACTAAGTAAACAATAGGTTTACTGTAAACCTATTGTTTTAAATGCCCGAACATGCACCAAAAGCGTTAAAGTCAGTCAGGGAGGATCGGAAAATAGGGCTCCCCCGAAAGCCCCTTTGTAATTCGAACCCTGTTCACAATCAAATTAAATATTTATACTGTTTAGTATTCCATTAAAATTTGGTATATGGTACCTCTGTAAATGTACTTACTGTTGTTGCAGATGAAATGTCGGTATTGACTACATGGATAATCATGCCATTGTCCATTCCAGATCATAGCACACTCATCTCTGCCATCTGGTTGTCCAGTAGCCCAGTTCAGATAGAGCGCAGGTTCACCTGAAGACCACTGCCATTTATCATGACCCGTCTTCTGCAGCCCAATCCAGACACTCTGAACACTTCCATCATTCCCACTCTTCTTCAGCTCGTTCATGTCGTTCATGTTGTCAACGGTGGCCAGATCTGAGTAATTCTCTCTGCAGTATCTCTGAGCTTCAGTCCAGTTCTTCACCTCATTTATAAAGTGATACTGACGCTGAACACATTCAGATACGGAGCAGAGAGCTGTGAAAGAGAGGCTTTGCTTTAATGCTTTTCATATCAGGATGAAATTAAGAAACCGAATAAAACTAGAAACCATAGATAAAACCACAAACACACTCACCAATGAGGAGAAGAATGAAAAACAGAGTTTGGTCCATTTCTGAGGAAGAGAAAAACAGATAAACTCAGATTTCAAATATTCAGAATAGTCAGAAGTCTAATTCTAGTTGAAGAATGAAGATGTGAATTGTTCTTACTTCAGAGGTTGAGTCTGATGCTTCTGTCTGCAGCTGTAATGTGATTCTTATATCTGCTCTCATCTTTCATTCAGTATCACATCATTTGTTTATTACTCTAAACAAAAGCCCTCTTCATTTTCCTTCCTCATTCATTCATTTTCTTTTTTTGTCTCTGTTTTGCTGTAATTCTCTGGAAATGTGTTAATTTGAATGTCACATCACTGTAACACAACATTGAACCACACTATTGCAAAGAAACGCTTCAGGTTTCGTATGAAACCCTAGTTCCTTCGAGAGAACAAGACGCTGCGTCGTAACGCTTTGGGAACACCTTCAGCGTTTCCACGCTCTGAACACATGTGTAATCTGTCCAATAGAGAAGCATGTATGACGTCAAGGGCGGGGTTACGTAGAGAACCAGGATGCAACGACGCAGTGTCTTGTTCCCTCGAGGAAATAGGGTTTCATACGAAACGTCGAGCTGCGTCGTAACGCCACCAGAATTACACAGCCCTGCTAAGTGTGAAGCAGGTAGAGAAGGGCAAAGTCGCCCATAAAAAGGGGTTGCCGCCAGGCAGGATAGAAGGGGGCAGGTTGCCCACAGGTAATAACTGCTGGTTAGGCAGGATAGAAAGGGGCTCCGTGGCCGCTAATAATACAGCAAAGTCGCCATAAAAATAAAGGTCGCCAATAGGCAGGAGAGAAAGGGGCGCAAATACGCCCAGAGATATAGAGGGGCAAATACGCCCGAGGGTAAAGTGTCCTACTAGTAGTAGGTGCATCAGAGTGAAGGGCATGAGAGCCCGGAGTAGAAGGGAGGCCTACACAAACGTAAATGGCGTGGATCATTCCCAGTGTTACAAACATCCTGCAGAGGTATCTCTGCTAGGAAAACTTTAGAGCCTTGGATTCCAAGGAGCAGAGCGATCGGGGAAGGGGCATACAGACAGGGCCTTGACCGTGTCTGTAGCATGGTATTCAGAAAGGACCAAATAGGTCAAGAGTTCCACCACACTGGGTGGAGTCTCAATTCCCCTGGCCTCAGCCCATGTTTCGACAGGACGACTGCTCCCACCTAGAGGTGTCCAGGATTATGAACTGCTCTAAACTAGATGAGCTTGACCTAGAACCACACAAGGATCTGGTGTGCCGGTCGTACAAGAGGTGCAACCACAGAACTCCTTGATGGTAGGAGATCGCCACTGTGTTGCGGTGCGCGCCAACATATGGCAGTCTATGGGGTCTGGAAGAAAGTGTTTCCAAAGCAGAAACACGGCCTAGAACTCCAGGCGATAGATATGCCAAGTAAGATGGCATGTGCTTCATAGACCCAGGGCCGGGCGGTCACTCATGACCGGGCCCTAAACAGGAACTAAGGTCTTTTCCACGTGTCTAGGGGGCGGAAACAGCTCACTGATACCCTGATCATGTGGAGCGGGTTCGCCCCTCGGGGAGGACCACTTAAATTTTATTTGGGTGAGAACGACATCTCGATGTCGAACCGCCCTCGGACTCGACTGAGCCAGAAAATGCAAACTGTCTGTAGCATCCATAATGCAGAAACCTTGCATTTGTAAAGAAGCCAAAGCTGCGTATACACACTCGGTGAAGGGCGATTTGGCGAGAGTATTTGGCTGGCATTTGTCGTAAGGTACGCTTTTGCCCCAAAAGCGAACAATAGAGAAGCGCTGTAAGCGAATTCTCTGTCGATGAAGAGGGGCCACCTCGATGGCCTCATACTTCAAAAGAGTTTCTACTTCTTACTCCAGAGTCAGAGCCTGCCGGGGGCCTCATTAGTGGCAAGAGTTCCCTAAAAGGATTTACTAAGGGAATCAGCCTCTCTAGGCTGACCTCTGGTGGAATAAGAGGTGGCGAGCCCTTCTGTGCCGCTACGTCGAAAGGGCGGATGTAATGAGAGAGGCTCGCGAGAGTCGTCTGCGCCCTGAAGCACAGAGGGTGGCAGGGTTGGCAGACCGGTCTCCCGAGGGCACTGGGGTGATGTTAAAGGGACATTAAACTTTTTTAAGCCTTTTTTTTCAGTTTTTTTTTATTACATTTCACTAACCAACTGCAAACTACATCCTTTTAAAACAGATTGGATGATGCTGGACTGTAAAATAAATAAATATATTTAATGAACTTAAATACAAAATTGAGAATAAGTTTGATAGTCAGCTGACCTAACTGTTTTACTTTTATTGTAATTCTTTGTTATTAAAAACAGAATCTCTGTCTATCTTTCTGTGCTTTATCAAAGCGTGCTCTCATGCAAGTACGTTTTTTTTTTATGCACGCACAACGCACTTTAGTTTGACTTTGTATTCCTTCAAATTTCCAAAGAAACATGCTGATTGGTTCAAAAGACCGAAACCTCTTTACACGTTGGCGTGTTGGGGTTCATTTGAAGCATGCCACACAAACCATTAATCCGTTCGGAGTGCAAGTTTACAAGAGCAGATGTGTTTACTTGGGAGCTCTAAACAGTGCTGTGAGATCCAGTGTGAAGTGCTTGAAATCAGTTTAGAATATAAATGAAACAGCGCTGACAAACAGGAGAAACACTGCACAACGAGACAGTCAGAATAATTTACCATGAGTTTATTTTATTGTAACACTAACTGCACCATGGTATTGCAGCAGAAATGTGGGATATAGCCTATCGAATTGTATTTTATTATTAATGTACACATGTATTAAATGTATTGTAATGACCCTGAAGTCAGCACTAGCAGTCGAGTGCATTATGAGTATTTGTTTATGGGAGTTGATTTATTCTCTGTGGCATTCCCCCCCCCCCTCCCCCTCCCCCTCCCCCTCCCCCCTCCCCCCTCCCCCCCTCCAATGAAGGCCTTCCTGTTTTTTAATGTCCTGGACAAAAGCCTTCAGTGGCTTGTGTGGATCAGGAGCACACTTGGAGTAGATTATGTGGTAGTTCACCACATTGATGCTCAGAATCGCATTGGAGATGCGATTGTACCATTTCCTTGAACAATGTGGAAAGAGGTAGGTTTTCATCCTCTGATCAGCGGTGTCCACTCCTCCCATGAAGGTGTTGTACCTGTCAACTCACGCAGGTCTGTTTATCACAAAGGCAACTCAGTTTGTCTCAGGCACCTAGGCATTCTAGCCTATTGCAGTTCATACTCACTTATTGTTTGCGAAATCAAGGAAAGACAGAATAATCTAAAATCTGTTCCTAGAAATTACTTTGCCAAACCTAGGTGTGTAAATTGGCCAAAATTCTGCACAGTAATCCTCAATGTCTGCCTTCTCTACCAGCCACATACACAAACGCAGTGCCTTTATCTCTGAAACAGAGACATCATACCAAGCATGAAATCTGGAATTGGGTTGGGAGTTGGGAGTTTAGAAACTGATGAGCATATCTGTTGCTTTAATTGGTTTCAGAAGTCATCAGTCAGAAAGAGGAACAGAATTTCTAAGGGTTCAGCACTGGTCAAATCTTTCTCTCCTAGATAACCAACAGGGTCATCAAAGCGTTTGAGCCAGTCCTGATACACTTCTTCATTTCTCAAATAAACCCAGCCACCATTGTCATCACTATTTCAGCCCTAGTTAGATCCAATAACCTAGATTAGGTCCTCACCCTTGCTGTCTACCACGCCTCCTCTCTATCCCACTCATAAACTGCGGCCACTCTCACCTCTTTGGTGCGCTGGATCCAAATAGCTGCTTGTGCTACTTCCAGCCCTATTTCTCATACACCCCACTGTCTCTACCTCTAGCATCCATCCCCATCCCTGTTGGGCAAAGTGTCTTGCACGGCAGCACCGCTGTGTTGCAAAGATATATTGGGAGAAGCGCGTTTATTAGACAGTTGATCATCATTTCCAAAAGGCAAATATTCCCCTTCAGAGTCAGAGTCTGTGAATAATATTGCAACACATCCTCATGGTGCAACTTTTTATCAGCCATTTGGCCATTTTTTTTTCATAAATCTCAGTTTACTTGCACACTGTGAACTGAACTGCTGCCGCACCAATGACACGTTAGCTCACTTGCTCTGCTATTTTCTCCAACACTTAGGAATAGGAACATGGTCTTAATCGAAGTACTACATGTCTGCCTTCTGTGGTAGGGAATACAAATGAGATATTACACCGTATTAGAAACTTTATTAAGTATGTCTTGTCACAATTTTGCGACTTTGGAGTTTAGAGGGTTAAGATATGATATGTTAAATTAACTCAACTTGATTTGGGATTCTTATCCTATCTTACAAAATTGTATCTTATCTCTAGTTAGGAAATCTTAAACTGCATGATCAAGTTCGACAATCCACTCTCAGGTCTGTTACCAAGCAATCAACACTGCACCAGCGGCTGATGAGGTAAACAAAATAAACAGAACCAAGTTTTTAATTTCAGTGCCGTGGCTTTTCTACTGATCTTATCAACATTTCAAAACAAAATATCTGGTTAGTTTTCACCTTCGCTCACTCATGAAGACAAAAACAGGGAGTGGGCAAGACTTGCCGAAAATGTTTCTGCATTCTTCCAGGGGCAACGCCGGTTGTTCAGCAAAGTGTGCCAGCGGTTGGGGGGTGAAACGACAAGAACCACTCCCCTCCACCCTCAAAGTGATGGACTTATTGATGCAACTTAGCATCTTGACTAGTCAGGACCAAAGATACTGGGACCAGCATCTGCCTCTGTTCCTGTGGTCATATAGGATAGCAGTGCAAGAGTCAAGTCAGTGCACACCTATGGCACTGATGTTTGGGAGGGAGCTCAGCATGCCAGTGGACTTAGTGTTTGGGTCGCCTCCTGAGCCGGAGATTGCTGGTGGGCCAGAACTGGAATACTTTAAGCGGGGACAGAGTGTGGGTGTTCTGCCCCCAGAGGAAGAGGGAGTTGGCACCCAAACTTAGGTAATGACCCAGCAGTCAGCACTAGCAGCCAGGTGCATTGTGGGTATTTGTTGTATTTTTTATTTGATTTTATAAATCTTGCAGATACAATGTATGCCTAAATAGTTAAATAAAATTCCTTCCTTGATATGTGGGTTTTGAAAAGTTGGACAGACTGCATAGGGCCCAGAGGTTAAATAGGGCCCAGAATGGCCCCGGACCCACCTACAGGGATACACATTCACCTACCACTGTCTCACAAAATCTTACTTGAGCATGATGTGAGCCCCCACCCACCAACATTAGTATCTAATGTTTTGGCCACAGCCCCAGATGTTTTCAAATCCTACAAACAATATTAATTGTGTGTCAGTATAACGGATCTGTGCATTTATTGCATTAATAATGTAACTCACGGCTCTTAATAAGTAACTTATTGATTTAATAGGTATTTATGTATATTTACTGAAGACGGTGAATGGTACATGATCTTGGTAAGCAGTTTGACAACATTGTAGTAAATATTTTTGCTGCTTAAAAAAAAAAAAAAAAAAAAATTGTGCTCTTTATGATACCAGCTACATGAAGTATTTGAACCACATAAGTAAATACAAAATGGGTGGGAACTGAAAAAGGTCCATTTTTTAACTTTGAACCATTTAGATGAAAATTTGTAAAAACAAAAAAAAAGAATAAAGAAAAAATATTTTTATTACTAAAAATAATTATAATTTTATTCGAATATGACTTTTTTCCTCCACAGTTTCCAGACCTTTACTATTATTTTAATTTAGTTACTGAGAACAGAGTCTGTTTGTTGTTTTTTGTGCATTTTCAAAGCGTGCTCTCATGCAAATGTGTTATTATGGGTTTGTTTTCCTTCACGCACAACACACTTCACTTTAATTTTGTGTTGTTTTGCGAATGTGTTATTTTGGGTTTGTTTTCCTGCATGCACAACACACTTCACTTTAATTTTGTGTTATTTTGCGAATGTGTTATTATGGGTTTGTTTTCCTTCACGCACAACACACTTCACTTTCATTTTGTGTTATTTTGTGAATGTGTTATTTTGGGTTTGTTTTCCTGCACGCACAACACACTTCACTTTCATTTTGCATTCCTTCAAATTTCCAAAGAAATATGCTAATTGGTGGTTCAAAAGACCAAAATATATGTTTATTGGTTGAATAGATTACACTTTGAACCAGTCGAATGACAATCGGAAAAAATAATAAATATTTTCATTATTAAAAATAAATATAATTTTATTTGAATACGACTTTTTCTTTCCTCCCTGGTTCCCAGACCTAACAGCTTCACTTTTATTGTAATTCTTTGTTACTGAAAACAGAATCTCGATCTGTTTGTTTTTCTGTGCTTTTTCAAAGCGCGCTCTCATGCAAATGTGTTATTTTGGGTTTGTTTTCATGCACACACGACACACTTTACTTTTATTTTGCTTCCCTCCAATTTTCCAAAGAAATATGCTAATTGGTGGTTTAAAATACCAAACTATGTTCATCATAGGTAACACTTTGAACCAGTCAGTGACAATCTTACAAAAAAATAATAAATAAATGTTCATTATTAAAAATAATTATGCAATAGGTGATAATTATATTATAAATTATATAAAGATTAGGGATGCGCGAAATGAATTTTTTTTTACCGATAACGATAGCCGATAATTAAGTCTTTCTTGTGGCCAATGCCGATACCGATAACCAATACATTCATATTTTTATATGATAATTTTGTGCACCCAGGAGAATACAAAATCTAAGATAAACTAATGAAATGTATATTATATATCTGGGTCTAACAATCATAGCAAACATCAGTCCTGACTCTTCAAAAATGTTTTTATTTTTTGTGAAAGGTACCACAATTCTAAACAAATAAAATGCTTTGACATTTGTCAACCTGGAAAAAAATTAAAAGTGCATCATGGAGTAACGTCAGATGTCCAAATGTCCGGTTAATCTTATGTATAGTCCATTCTTATTAGAATAAAACATCAGAGTCGAGATAAAAACATCTCAACTTTTAAGAATGGCTCAAGCCCAATGCAGGTAATGTGACATGAACCAACCAATCAGCTTCACCCTTTCCCTTATAACATCTAAAGCACTGCCAAGGTGGAGAAACAGCTTATCATAGCTCCACAGGAATAAACATTTTTAAATAAATTTAATAACAGAGCTACTGCAAGCCATTTTTAATGCTGAAAATCCATTTATCCTTTGCTGAAAACTTACGGTCTTTATGAAGAGCACAGGTCATGGTTGCTTAGCAGCGACAGACGCCACGGCAGAGCAGGCTACAAAGCCATATGTAGAGAGCGGTTGGGAGAGAAAGAGAAAGAGAAAGCGGCGCGGCTACCGTTTTCCACGCGTTTTTTGGTGCGACATGTGAACGGCCCCTAAAACAGATCACCGCGCCGAAAGAAAGCAGCTGCCGCCTTACAAAACAATGCATTCTGGTAAGATCATTTGTCTGACTTTGATCGGCGCTGCAGCCGCCTTTCGATCACATGTGCCATCAAAGTACCGTGAGAGCAAAACGAGAGCAGTCGCAGAGGTCAGGCGCTGCAGTTGCTTAAAACCGGCTGCGAAAGCCTTGATGACGACACACTTTATTCTCATTTGTCAGATTATGTGACGACAAGCACCAAGTGTACTGCGTGTTTTTCTTAAAAAAGTTCATAAAGAATATCTGATATTCAAACAAAACATTAATGATGAAAATGAAGATTAGGCGATATGGTAAATATATATTCTTATTGTATAAGAGTTAAAGTTTGAAGAAAAAAAAAAAAAAAAAAAAGGTCAACCAGAGGCCGTTTTTTAATGGATGTTGTGAGAGGCTTCACTACACTGAATAAACTGCTTATAAAAATTGAAAAATGTCCTGTAGCGAACTACAAAACCGAGATACAAATATTGCATTACATTAAAGTAACTCACATGATATGATCAACAAAAAAGCAAAACGATTGTAGCCTATAGAATAAATGATAGGGTCACTTTTTTTCTTTTATTTATTTATCTTATGTAGTTTCATTCCTTATTTTCCTTTATTCCTTTTTTTTGTATGTTTGGAATACAGTTTCATCATCTATAAATGTCCGACTTGACTGCCGTCTCTTTACTCCTCCCTCGACTGCAAGCGGCTGCTCTCGCCAGCCTGCGGCAGGCTAGTGTAGTGCATCTCGAACGCACCTAAAAACATCCAGACCTGTGAAGATGGTGATGACGACACTGGTGATGACGACACAGATGATGACGTATCAAACGCGACAAAGTCAATGCAGTTTACAGCTGCAGTCACTTGCACTCGGAAAGCAGATGAATCTCAGATAAACTAGACTGATTAATTGATTAACCAGCAAGAGTACTTTATCGGATCGGGTTTCATTTATTTGTCGGAGCGATAAAAATGACGTAATTTTTACCCATATCGGTCGATAAATATTGTGCATTCCTAATAATGATAATTATTTTATGTGAATTACTTTTTAACTCCTTGGTTCCCAGACCCGTTTACCTTTATTGTAATTATTTTTTACTAAAAATATAATCTCTGTCTGTTTGTTTTTCTGTGCTTTTTCAAAGTGTGCTCTCATGCAAATGTGTTATTTTGTGTTTGTTTTCATCCAATCACAACACACTTTACTCGCGTTTGTTCAAATTTCAAAAGAAACATGTTAATGCACAAGCATAGCATCAAACTTCCGCTGTCTCCAGAAGTCAGGATATCAGTTTCCGGTTGCCAAAAATGTCAGTGTTTAAATGTGTCTGAGATCTGTCTAAATCAAGCATCAGTGATGTCCTTCATATGGTTGATGCCTGGTCTCCTGCTCCAAAACGCAGGCAATACAAGGGATTTAAACATTCATTTGTGTTTGTTTGTTTGTTTGTTTGTTTGTTTGTTTGTTTGTTTGTTTGTTTGTGTGTGTGTGTGTGTGTGTGTGTGTGTGTGTGTGTGTGTGTGTGTGTGTGTGTGTGTGTGTGTGTGTGTGTGTGTGTGTGTGTGTGTGTGTGTGTGTACCTGGTATTTATCATGTTATGGGGACCAATTTTTCCACTTTTACAGCCTGGGCAGGCTGGTCTTAGCTGGAGGTTTCCCAGCCCAACCAGCCTAGGCTGGATTTAGCTGTTTTTTTCAGCAGGGTGGAAAGCATCCGCTGTGTACAAACGTCTGTCAGACGTCTGAAAGATGTCGGTTTTACACACATTCTAATTCATAAACATCTTAAAGACATCTAATAGATGTGTATTTGACATCTGATAGGAGATGTCCAATAGACGTATTGTAGATGAGCAAACTACGTCTTGCAGATGTAAATGCAGGTGTCAAATAGACGTCTCCGAGATGTACGTTTGCTATCAGGTATTTAAAAGTACACTTAACAAAATGGAAAAAGGTAAACTTAAAGCTTTTGGACACTTGATTGAATGCTAATTGTAATTTTGAAGCATGAACTTGATCTTCAAAATCTTTTCTTTTTTAGGAGTGGGATGGTGGAAGCAATTGACCCTTTTACCTCTGATTTAACCATTGACACTTTAATGTCCATTTGTGCATGTTTCGAAGCCGGTTTACTCACATGCTCTGCCCCCTCATTTCCTTTCACACCCATATGTGGTTTACCCACATGAAGTATACTATAGGTCTTGATTGCTTTATTCTACATAAACTCCACATCGCTTCTGTTGCAGTTCTGCTTAACAAGCTAATTAAAACTATCATTTATTGAAAAAACAACAACAAGCTATTTAAAACTGAATGGGAGTCACCAAAGAGCTAGGTATATTGCTATAATCTCTGTAGTAAAAACAGGTATATGATCTGATATTCTTGATTAATCCAGTATCTCATCTTTTACTTGAGCCTTCTAATTTCTAGAGGCACTTCACCCATTTCTACTTGTACTGCTGTTATTGGAGAGGATCTTATTGCTCCACAACATATTTGCAGTGCTTGTGACTGTATTGCCTCAATCTTTAAAATCTGTGAATTAGATGCAGAACTGTACACCATACTACTATAATAAATAGCTGCTCCTATCAGTCCACAGTATATTCTTTTAAAGAGACTGACAACACGCTCCCCATTCAACTCCTGCTGAACACCTGATTACATTTATAGCTTTTTTTGCATTTGTCAACCATTTTCTGGATACGAATTCCAAAATTCAGTTTAGTATATATCCACATTCCCAGAAATCTAATCACTGACACCTGCTCCATACATTTTTAATGTTCATAATTTAATTTTTTTCTTTTTGTTAAACATTTCACAATGTTTTTTGATACAGAAAAGAGGAAACCACACTCATTAGACCAATTCTCTACTCTTCTTCTTCTCTAGATGCCCCACATTGCACTCCGTTTTTCACTGAGTGCCATAATCTCTATATAAGGCTCTTCCTAGTCTCATGTATATCTGTATTAATAAATCATTAATAATGCTATTGAATAAAATAGGACTACTTATGCTTCCTTGAGGTGTTCCATTCTTTACTGGTTAAATCTGAGAATAAGCAAAACGCACCCCAACTTGTATAGTTCTTTTAGACTTTTAGAAGAAACTCTTAATCCAATTATAAATTTCCTTTAATTCCCATTCTTTCTAGTTTTATTAAAAGTCCCTCTTTCATCTCACGTCATATGCTTTTTCAACTTTGAAAAATACTCCTACTAACAATTCCTTGTTTACTTGTGCCTTTCTTATTTCAACTTTCAAGCAGAGTACGGAATCCATTGTGTTTCACCCTTTCCGAAAAATCACTTTGGTGTTTTCTTCTCAATGATATGCACCAATCTGCTCATTACCATATGCTACATCAGTCCGCAAAGATTTAATGTTAATACTATGGGCCTGTAGTTATTGGGATGTGTATGATCCTCGCCAGGCTTTGCAAATGGCACTATGACACCATGCTTCCAGTCAGCTGGTAACTGTCCTGATTCCTACACCTTATTAAATAGGCTCAAAAAGATACATAGTGAATTCTCTGATGGATGTTTTACCATCTCATAACAAATATCATCCCTTCCAGAAGAAATTGCCAATGCTTTCTTCAACTCATACAGAGTAAACTCTGAATCTAACATACATCCAGATGGTCCTTTCCTCCATAATCTGGTTCGTACTCATGATCTTTTCCCTATACCTCCTCATTTCTTCGGAGAAATTTAAGTTTCTGTGCACTTTAGCAAACTTTTCCTCCTATTGCCAGCCTTCTTCTTTCCTATTACATCTTCAGCAGTACTCTGGAGAACTTCATATAACTTATAATTAAAAACTTGTACATCTTCCATTGAATTATTAAATTCAGACGTCCTTTTATGACAGAACTCCTTACAACTTGTGTGTTGTGTACATTAAAATAACCACACCAAACCATTTTATGACTTCCATTACCTCCAATACTTTCTAGTTTATCTTTACATAACCTGACACATGGATTATAAAGTTAATTATTCTAATTCTCTATTTGCCTTCCCATATTTCAACCACCACAACCTCTTGCTCTCCACTGACCTCAACTGTTCTATACCCAATAACGTGTTTAATAAATGTAGCTACCCCTCCACAATTTCCTTTTTTCTCTTCGAATTGTAATGTATCCATACATTTATTAATAAATTGAGGTTTAAGCCACGTCTCTTTAACACATATGATGTCAGGACTATTTCCTTGATTTGCTAAAAAAAAAAAGTAAATTCTTGTCCATTAGCAATTAAACTTTCTGCATTCTGCAATTATTGCATTCTGTTGCAATATTGTTATCACCATTATCTAACACCACAGGTTTGACTGTTTTCTGACTGTCTATTTACTGTTTGCATCTTAAGCCAATCGTTTATCATATCTACCAAAACATCCTCTAATTCCAAGTACTTTTCAGCAACATGATTTTAATTCTCTCGGTCATGCTTTCAGATAGTGTGAAGCAATTCAGCACTTCTGCTATGAACGTTACAATTTATACTTTGTCAATACACAATTGACACATCCTCCACAATTACAGCACTTAGGATTAACACCATGCCCACATGCCATACTCATGATCACCTGCACATTGTACACATCTCTTTTTGCCTCTACACACTGCCGCTATGTGACAGAACATTTGGGATTTATAACATCTTGGTGTTGGAGGAACATATGGTCTAACAGTGTAGCTCACAAACTCTCACGTAATTTGTTCTCATCGATGTTTAACACTACTTAGAGACTGTCTGTCTTTTCATTATTTCTGATGCATTTAAGCCATAGTTATATTTCTTTGATTTTATCGATTGAAGCATCAGTTGGAATTCCTGTTATCACACCTCTAACCCAATTCTTTTCTTCTGGGATTTTATTCCCAGAGCCATTTTTGCTGCCTACAGTCTTTACAGAAAAACATCAATTTGCCATTTCTCAAGGTCTTAATACTTTATATCGTTCCTAATATTTCTTTGATTGTTTTTGTTAGTTTCAAATGGTTAATTACATTAACAGAGTCAGTAGCAAACTTCAGCAATACCTTATTTTCCTCTTTTCTCCTTTTCTGATGATTTCAGTTTCCACTGTCCGCTTCTGAAATTTGTCCCCAACTTTTCCATTTGTTACTTGAATTATCGCCACTATTCACATCAACCACTTCAACCTCCATTTCCGGACTGCTTTCCAAATCCATACCACTTCCCACCATCAGCCCTACAGTCACAATCCAGCTCGTCAGTTTATCGTCGTGCCTCATTTTGCTTGCTATTCTTGACTATCTGTATATTAGACAATTACTAATCACGATGAAAGTTACTATTTTTCACACTCATTCACCATTTTGGGTTCCACGCTCTTAATCACGGTCAAATTCAACATTTTTACCATCTCAGTTCAGAAATCCGGCTCTATGTAATCACACCATACTGTTGAGTACTAATTATCAGCTTACCTGTTACCATATAAATGGCATACCATAAAATGACCCGGGTCCTCGCAACGCCAACAGGCCAGGCCAAGGACTCCCCACCGCCCTAGTGGCAGGAAGCAAGTCAAGGAATTGGCGTGAAGAGAGCAGAGGAATGGGGGCTGCGGCCGGGCCACTGCTGGTCGAACTCACCCACCTGGGCAGTGCCCTCAGGGCAGCCGCTGGATCCATCCTTGGACAACCCTTGTCCCAGGGTGGGGCTTGTGGAAGGGGATTTCCTCTGGACCTGGGAAAAGGGATGGGTTTAGAGGGAGAAAACACAGGGGAAGGGAGAGAGATGGCAGGGATTCGCCGACCCCAGGCACACCACCATCTGGTCCTCCGCAGTTGGATGGCCTGTTTCAGTGACGTCGGGCGGTGGCACTGGACCCACTGGGCAGTTTTTCTTGGCAACCGAGCCATGAACTGCTCCAGTACCACTTTGTTGATGATTCCCTTGACCTCGTTTTTCTCTGCCATCTGGACGAGGGCTTGGAAACGCCATTCCTGATCATCTCTCATGCCCAGCAGCGCCTGATGGTGTTCTTGGTGGAGACCTGCGAGTGATTGAATGACCTCCGCAAATGGCGATCCTGGCAGTGACTGCAAGAAGGCGATGGTGTTGCAGTGCAGCAAGTTTCAGAGGGTGAAAGGAAGAAGACAGGGTCGGCGTGACTGGTACTTGTATTTTATTGAGAGTCTTTTAAATACAAAACAAATGTAAGTAATGCTCACTGCGCTCTTAGTCATTCAGCGAATAACTCATAATACCATAACAGCATATAGCAACAGTCTTTCCCTAGACAGCACGAGTTACAGTACCAGTCAGTCTCTACCTCTGTTGCTTCTGGCCTTCTGCTGGCTTTTATCTGCCCTCTCCACACCAATTACTGAAACGAGACACAGGTGCTCATCATTTGCACTTGACCTACTTATGCACTGCTCATCTTCTGTCTCTCTCTCACACTGCAGACCTCGCTGAACCACGCCCACCCTGCCACAGTCGTTAAAACGACATAACAAATTGATATTCCAACATAAGTGAATGGGGGGAAAAAATCAGCAATTGTGTGGCAGCAATGCGTCACTGTACAAAAGACCAAAACATATGTTTATTGGTAAAATAGGTAACACTTTGAACCAGTCAAACAATCTGGAAAAAAAAAAAGAATAAATATTTTCATTGTTAAAAATTATTATAATTTTATTTGAATATGACTTTTTTTCCTCCCTGGTTTTACTTTTATTGTAATTATTTGTTACTAAAAACAGAATCTCTGTTTGTTTTTCTGTGCTTTTTCAAAGTGTGCTCTCATGCAAATTCATTATTTTGTGTTTGTTTTCATGCACGTACGACACACATTATTTTCATCTTGGGTTCCTTCAAATTTCCAAAGAAATATGCTAATTGGTGGTTTAAAAGACCAAAACTTATGCTTATTGGTTGAATAGGTAACACTTTGAACCAGTCAAATGACAATCTGAAAAAAAAAGAAAAAATAACATTTTCATTATTTAAAATAATAAGTTTTATTTGAATGACTTTTTTTCCTCCCCGGTTCCCATACCTAACTGTTTTAATTTTTATTGTAATTCGTTGTTACTAAAAACTGAATGTCTGTTTGTTTTTCTGTGCTTTTTGAAAGCGTGCTCTCATGCAAATTCATTATTTTGTGTTTGTTTTCATACACGTATGACACACTGTACTTTCCCTTTGCGTTCGTACAGATTTCCAAAGAAACATGCTATTGGACTTTGTGCACAAGCGTACTGTTAAACTTCTAGTGTCTCCAAAAGTTGAAAGCGGAAGCGAACTGAATGGGGGGAAAAAAATCAGCAATTGTGTGGCAGCAATGTGTCACTGTACAAAAGACCAAAACATATGTTTATTGGTTAAATAGGTAACACTTTGAACCAGTCAAACAATCTGGAAAAAAAAAAAAAAAAGAATAAATATTTTCATTGTTAAAAATTATTATAATTTTATTTGAATATGACTTTTTTTCCTCCCTGGTTTTACTTTTATTGTAATTATTTGTTACTAAAAACAGAATCTCTGTTTGTTTTTCTGTGCTTTTTCAAAGTGTGCTCTCATGCAAATGAGTTATTTTGTGTTTGTTTTCATGCACGTACGACACACATTATTTTCATCTTGGGTTCCTTCAAATTTCCAAAGAAATATGCTAATTGGTGGTTTAAAAGACCAAAACCTATGCTTATTGGTTGAATAGGTTACACTTTGAACCAGTCAAATGACAATCTGAAAAAAAAAAGAAAAAAGAACATTTTCATTATTTAAAATAATATGTTCTATTTGAATGACTTTTTTTCCTCCCCGGTTCCCATACCTAACTGTTTTACTTTTTATTGTAATTTGTTGTTACTAAAAACTGAATGTCTGTTTGTTTTTCTGCGCTTTTTCAAAGCGTGCTCTCATGCAAATTCATTATTTTGTGTTTGTTTTCATACACGTACGACACACTGTACTTTCCCTTTGCGTTCGTTCAGATTTCCAAAGAAACATGCTATTGGACTTTGTGCACAAGCGTACTGTTAAACTTCTAGTGTCTCCAAAAGTTGAAAGCGGAAGTGAAAGGCGGTTGGTAGACGAGCTCGATTATTACTGGAGCGCTGATGGTGAGAAGTGGTGTGGATAGTGGAGTTAATGCAAGTAACAAATCGTAAGTGAACCTCAGAAAAGAAAGAAAATAGAGAGTGAAAAGGTAAATCACCAGGCAAAGAGAAAAGAAGAATATAAGGTATTGCTGAAGTTTGCTACTGACTCTGTTAATGTCATTAACCCTTTGAAACTAACAAAACACTCAAAGAAATATTAGGGGCCATATAAAGTAGTAAAGGGGTCCTTTACAAAGGGCTCTTGTAAAAAGTCTTTATTTTGATTTGGGGGTGCACTGGAACATGCTCTAATGCTAGGTAGTTCATAAAAGTAGTATTGGTGCTATCGTCAGCCTGCGAGATTGTCCATACATGATATTATCATTAATGTGCTAATTTATTTAATAATTTATATGCCTGAAACCAGCTGTATGATGAATAAATCTCTTACCACACACTGCACACAACTATGATAGTCACTCTAATCAATGCTATTGTTTACATCAGCCGTGGCTCTACATGTGTTTCGACCCTCTATACTGCACACGTCAATGGTGTGGCTCCAGCATGGCTACTGGAGCAGTTCACGGACACTCTAGTAAATCCTCACACTAGTACCCTGCGGCTCGCTGAAGCATCCCAGAAACAGCTATCCATGCTACATCGCTAAAGTTAGGCTATGGGCCTTTATCACACGTCCATGTTCGAAAATTAGAAGTTTCAAATAGTAGTTTTCAAAATAGTATAGTTTTCATATAGTCAGCTAACCAAACGTGACGCGGTCCATAACCTCCAACAGCTCTTCATATGCAGGGCAGGAAGGATGGGAGGACACGGCCTCTGCCTCCTCCTCTAACATTTCCTGCTCATCTTGCGTAGAACCCAAAAGAGCATTTGCTCCGGGATCCGCCGACATCAAAGAAATGGCGTCATCATCATCCAAGAGTTCACTCTCGTCCCTGGATGACAAGCGAGAAAGGAAAAGCCCCTTTTCCAACTCATTAGCAAGATCCACCTGTGATCCCCACGAACTCAGTTTCCTCAGAGCCTCAGCATCAGCGGGACCCGAACCGCAAGGCACAAATGAATGCTCTTCCTTCCTCGAAAAGAGAGACAGACGAGATCGGAGCTTTTTCACATTTCACATTTTTATTGCACAATGGGAGGAACATTTAACCGTTAATAGGGTGGATTGCCTGGGGGAAAAAACTGTTCATGTGCCTGGTAGTCCTGGTATTTGGGGCTCTGTAGCGCCGGCCGGATGGTAAGAGTGAACACACGATGCCCCCTTGAGGACATCGCATGCGTGCTCTTCACCCAAACAAAAGACGCAAAGATTGTGTGTGTCATCAGGTGTCCGATAACGCGGACACGCATCAACACACCTCTTAAACGTTTTGCTAGTGCTCGCCATGATAGAAAGAGAAATAACTCTTATTAGGTTTTAAAATGCACGCTCAGAGAAGCTGAAGATGACGAAGAGAATGTTGTGTTGCACCGGCACCTCTTTATAATGTGGTCGCCCGGTAGTGGCGCACCGGCAGTGACGGTTGCGCCGCAGTGAAATCATAAGCTGTCGCCGGCCATTTTATGTAGTTTTTCTATATATTCTTCAGACACAAGTCATGCTGCAGCGTTCCCCTAGCACCCTCTAGAGGATGCAGTGAGAGTTTCCACGAAAGGGAATTGCAAAAGGTAGCTGGAAACTTTACAGTCACCCAAACAGAATCCAAGATATCTGAACAGGAAGAAGAAGAAGAAATTAACTCATCAGGACTAGAAGAACATTCAGCAGCAACTGAAATTGCTGAAGACACTCCATTACTAAAAAACATACCAGAGAACTGATTTACAGTGAGAAAGTTGATGCTACGAGAATAAAAACCTGTAGTTTTCATAGTACCCAATAAACTAGAAGGGGAGACATTACACACAATATGTTTATGATCTGAGAAACAAGGATCTTTAATGATTGTGTTACCAATAGAAAACCCATAAGACATGATAAGGTCCAGAATGTGACCAAGTACATGTGTAGAATGTTCTTTATGCTGAGTAAAACCAAAAGAATCCAAAACATGGATAAACTCTAGGACAGCATACGTGAATATTGAAATCACCCAAAATTAACAGACGATCATATTATGTAATTATATGAGAAACAAATTCAGAAAACTCCTTTTTAAATCTTTATCTGGCTTTGGGGGGCCTGTGAACCAGAATACATAATAACGGAGTGGAAGCAGATTCTATCAGAACACATTGAGATTCAAAAGTATAAAAGTTCCCAGCAGAAACAGTCTGAGATTTAAACCAGTTCCTGAAAACCATAGCCACTCCACCTCCTTTTTCAACACATCTTGGTGTGCTGATAAAACAACAGTCTAAAGGACAAAGTTTGTCAAAGACAGATGACTCACCTGCTCTTGTCCAGGTCTCAGTTAAAAACAAGAAATCCAATTTGTGGCTGGTAAAAAAGTCAATTTTTCAAGTCACGGGTCTGGCATTACCAGTGCCATTTTAACGTGAGAAACAACAGTTTGTGATTGACGGGCATATTCCAGTGATTTAATATTTTGAAGATTCACACCCCTGCTTCGAACACGTACTCGTGCAGGAGCACAGAATTTAGCCGACTGTCCCTGATCTGGGATGATGGGCAGATGACAAGCATATCTCACATTGCACAAATGCCGAGCCAGGTCTAAACCATGGCGACGGTAGGAAGATGTGAAGGAACATGTAGAGAGTTGAGCCAAAGAGATAGAAACTTCCCTCCTAATCCTCACCCAGACACCTCCGCGATGTCCCCATCCTTCTGTGACGTTTCCGATATGGAGGTGATCATGAGTATGGCATGTGTGGGCATGGTGTTAATCCTAAATTCTGTAATTGTGGAGGAGAGCACAATGCAGGGTATGGAGGATGTCAAGTAAGGAAAAAATGCAGTGAAAGTCCAAAATGTCAGAGTAGCTGAAGGTATATCTTATGCTGAGGCTCTAAAGAAAGTAAAACAGACACCCAAAGCAATAGAAACCAGGATAACAGAGCCACAACAACAATTATGTTAAAAGATAATATATAATTTGTAACGTTCATAGCAGAAGTAGCCGGCACGTCACTACAGGTGCAGGTGAGAAGGCTGGACCTGGGGTAAAGCTCAAGGCTTGGAATCAAGGAGATTCCTTCAGGGGGATACATCTAAGTACCTTAGACTTACCAGAACATATGAGCTACTGCTGGCTCTGGGTCTGTTCCCTCAGGAACTGACTCGCAAACGAAGAGCAGCAGACCTGTTCCGGGAGACATGGATAGAGTGGAGCCCAGGAAACCAGGGCTTAGATCCAACTCCAGAAAGATTTTTTTTTTGGAACCGTTCTATTAAGGGGGCCACCCTAGGAGTGTAACGAAAATTCCTAGGTAACAGATAGCCCAAACAGGACAGACAGTTGGTAAAACTGTTAGTCGACTGATGTATTGACATTGAGCTATACTTGACCATCTTTCAAATAGTGGATCAGTAGAGGACAGGCTCCTAACCCCAAGATACAGGGAGGAACACCCGTCCCACCAGGGGGGTGGCACACTATAAGGGACTCTCTGTAGAGAGGGGAGCGTTGCAAGCCCTATTCAAGCCTGAGAAGGGAGAATCAACCCTTGAAAGTCAGGAAAAGACAGTCTCCTAACCCTGAAAGACAGGGAGGTAAACCTGACCCACCAGGAGTGGAGCTCTAACAGGGAACCTTCCGACAAGTGAAATGAACACAATCAAAACAGGATTTAAACCAAATAAGGGCAAACGGGAACTAAACAGGAACATACATGTGACAGGTCTTCCAAAGCAGCAGAAATAATGATAACCAGTAAAAACACACACATAGGCCTATTGCATCTCAATAGAATGGTATAAAATTAACTACATGGTTTCTAGGTACTTGTATGAAGAACAATAGTCTAAATACATTTAGTACAAATGCACAAACGCTTTAGCTTAATCACAAAATACTGTAATTATATTCCATTACTCTTTTAATATTGTAACAACTGGCTGTTCTATAGAACTTGGAGCTGACCAGAGCTAACCTAGGCTAATTAAACTGTTACTAAATTAATTGCTAGCGGGGTGCTAGTATCTATGCATCGCAACTTTTAACTTGGCAAACGTGCGAGCATTCATGTCCCATACACTGCACAACCCTGAGTGACTCTGTGAGCAGTAGCATAGGCAGAACAAACCAGAAGGTGGCAGCATCATGTTCTTCACCATTTATTTTGAACGCAGAATAAGAACTTACATAGGCAAGGCCATATTGGCAAGTCCCTCACCTACACATCTCTCTCCATGATGGGAACAGCACATTTTTTACATAGCAGAGCAGTAAATGAACTAAACCCACCCGAAATAACTTGCACATAAACACATATAACATTGCCAATGCAAAAACCCAACCATCTTGCTTAATGCATAAATCAACTCCCTTAAACAAATACCCACAATGCACCCCCTCCAAGAGAGTTAGTATCTCCACAACCCTAAGCTCCAGTAAATAAAATCCAGCAAATGTCCTTGCCGGCGTCGAACATGCTTCGGCCTTCCTGATGTTCTACCCCCAGCACCAGGCTCAGCCCTGAGTCCGTCATTGTCTGTCCCAGTGTTGGGAGTGGATGGTAGGGAGCCAGAATTTCCCCAGGTCCCTGCCAATGATGAGCCAGTTTGGATGACAACCCCCACTTCCTCTGGGGGCAGAACATCCATACTCTGTCCTCTGTTCCAAGGGTAGACCCGTGGACCCAGATGTCATACGTCCTCTAGGGCCTCCCTGGCCAGTTGATGGACCATTCTCAGTTTCTCTTTCAACTGCCTGAAGTAGTCCAGTTCTGGCCCACAAGCAATCTCTGGCTCAGGAGGCAACCCAAACACTAAGTCACCGGTGTGCACTGACTTGACTCTTGCACTCCTGTCCTCTATGTCCACAGGACTAGAGGCAGATGCTGGTCCCAGTATCTCTGGTGCTGACTGGTCACGATGGCAAGTTCGGTGGCCAGGGTGTGGTTGAACCACTCAACCAGTCCATTACTTCTCTTCTTCACTCCCAACCGCTGGCACACCGCACTGAACAACCAGCTCTAGAGATAGGCAGAGGTGTCAAGTAACAAAGTACAAATACTTTGTTACCTTACTTCAGTAGAAGTTCTGAGTATCTATACTTTACTGGAGTAATTATTTTTCTACTTCTACTCCTTACATTTTCACGCAATTATCTGTACTTTCTACTCCTTACATTTTAAAAATAGTCTCATTACTCCCATTTAATTTCGGCTTGTTTTCATTCTGGCTTGTATTCGTAAAAAAACAAAACATATACAGATAAATCGCGCCATCCGGATAGAGTGAATTTGATTGAGAAGTATAAACATTAGGGCTGCCCTAATAAACATATAACATTCCGACACCCTATTGGTTTGTACGGGATTCATCGCACCTGCACATGACACAAATCACGTCACAAGGACATAGCCAGTGTTGGGGCTATTACTCAAAAAAGATTATTTCTTAAAAGTTATTATTTCTCCACTACTGGCTCATTTATCAAACGGGTGCTGTCTCTTCATCCTCCGCAGATTAAGCTAAAGTAGGTAGGGTAGCTGAGTTGATACTTCAACTTCTACAGAAGAATTTTTAAACCCTAGTATCTATACTTCTACCTGAGTAATGAATGTGAATACTTTTGACACCACTGGAGATGGGGCATTTGACGCTGAGGCTCAGAAGCCTGTTTTACTCTATTGAAGCAGACTGGTTCAAAAGTCTGTGTTGAGGCTTGAATCAAATCTCCATCATCACGTGACCAATGATGTTTGAGGCTTCAAATTTCACAATGAAACACCTAAAGCGAGGAAACGGATTCGAATCTTTGGCACAGCTTCATTGATTATAAGGAAATGCGAAATATGAAAGTGGCTGCTATAATTGCAGCAGACACTGGTAAGGTCTGTATTTGAGGCTTTGAAACTTAATCTTTTTTGGTACAATCAGGGGAAAAGTCTCAAAAGCTTCACAAGGCTTCATCTGCCCATGTCTAACCGGCTCTCAAAGTTCCGCCCCTGATCACTATGAAGTTCATTTTGCCCTCAACCAGGAGGAACACTGTCTGGGGAACGCTGGCACCATCAGGCCAGTGCTGAGCCTTGCATCTCCGCGTCGTCTCGCTCTTCAGGTGCTCTAGCATTATGCTGTTCTCAAGGATGCTGTGGTCTAATTCAGCGGTTCCCAATTCCAGTCCTCGTGACCCACGGCTCTGCACATTTTGTGTGTTTCACGCATCGCTTCCGACGTTTGTTCTATTCCAACGTTACTGCCCTTCGAAGTGGACATCACAGGACATCACATTTGAAGGTCATTAAAGAGTGCGAGACATAAATTTAAAATGCATTTATTTACAGATGCACTTATGTCACACTTCTCTAGTAAGTTTCATCTGTGTGTGAAGACGCTACATGCGGTGGCGTAGCGCAAATATGTGAATGAATGTTTCGAAGTAGTAAACAGATTTCCCCCGCTTAGGGAGCAGGGAGCAATGAACACTTTGCAGGGACCATGTAAATCGGATCGCAGTTCCTGCACAGACCTCACTTCTAATGAGCTGGTTATCTGAATCAGGTGTGTTAACTAAGAGAGACATGCAAAATGTGCAGAGCGGTGGGGCTCGAGGACTGGAATTGGGAACCGCTGGTCTAATTCATCTATACTTTGCTCCATAATGGAGTCTTCTGACACCACTGTAACAACTGGTTGTTTTATAAAATGTGGGGTTGACTGGAGCTAAGCTAAGTTAATTAAACTGCTACCGTTGCAGTGTTTAACTTGGTGAGTGGAAAGTGTGAGCACCCGTGTCCCATACGCTGCATGATCCTAAGGGTCTCTGTGAGCAGTAGCTTAGGCAGTACAAATGCAGGCAAGGCCTGCCCTACACATCTCTCTGTGATGGTAAGAGCATATTTTTTACATACAGGGCTGTAAATGAACCAAACCCACCCAAACTAACTTGAACATAAACACATAACATTGCTAATGCAAAAACCCAACCATGCTTAAATAACACCTAAATCAACTCCCATAACAAATACCCATAATGCACCTGGCTGCTAGTGCTGACTGCCAGGTCATTACAATACATTTAATACATGTCTACATTAATAATATAATTATTCTGACTGTCTTGTTGCGCAGTGTTTCTCCTGTTTGTCAGAGCTGTTTCATTTGTGTTCTTCAATGATTTCACCCTGGATCTCACAGTACTGTTTAGAGCTCCCAAGTAAGCACATCTACTCTAGTAAACTTGCGCTCCACTGCAGAACTTTGATACGAAAGAACCCCGAACATGCAAAACAACAAACATACGGACATGCAAACCAATAAACATAGGTTTTGACCTTTTGAACCATCAATTAGCATGTTTCTTTGGAAATTTGAAGGAATGCAAAGTGAAAAAGTGGGCTATGCATGTATGAAAACCAAATAACCCATTTGCATGATAGCACGCTTTGAAAAAGCACAGAAAAACTTTTTTAGTAAAAAAGAATTACAATAAAAGTAAAACAAAAGTAAAACCGTCAAACTCATTCTCAATATTTGTATTTAAGTTCATTAAATATATGCCATGCAGCAGTATTTATTTATTTATTTTACTGTCCAGCATCATCCAATCTGTTTTAAAATGATGTATTTTGCAGTTGGTTAGTGAAGTTTAATATGCCTTCCTGCTATACTTCTTTAAATCTTTTTGTGACTGCTTTTTCATATTTTTTTTCAGATTTGAGTTTTTCTGTGCCATGTAAGTAATTGGTTGTTATGCATATATGTATAAATATATAGTTTCACAGGCTGTGATTGTCACAGTTCGTGTGAGGGAAATAGAGTGCATGAAGACGAGATGCTATAACAAGACTTTAATGATATAAGCTATAGGGTAAATCCATACAGTCAGGAGAAACACAAACACAATGTGGTAACCTTGAAGCCAGACACCAGAATACTGAACACATACCAACTAACAAAGACAGGTTAATGAGACATAGGCAGGTGATGGGTATAACATTAATGACAGAAACACCAAATATGGGTATATGGGAGGTGTTACAGGGTGATGCCGACGGAGGAAGGAGCCACGGTACAGACAGGAGGGATCCGGAGCATTAGGAGCCAGGTGAGACCCAGGCCAAGATGGTGGCCCACAGTGGAGCCGACAGAGGGAGGAGCCATGGTGAAGGAAAGGCTGACGACTCCAGGGGGCCGACTGACGGAGGTGGAGCAGGTGAAGTGGAGACAGAGAGCTGAAGATCCTGGACAAAACAGAGGATCTGGAGGGTAATTTTTAAACTATAAAATTGTATTCATTTAAAAGGTCACACTTTATATTTGGGCGAAACAGAGGATTTGGAGGGCGACTGAGGTAGAGGACAGAGGTGGAGCCGGAGCCGGAGCTGGAGCCGGAGCCGGAGCCGGAGCCGGAGGGAGCAGCCCAATGGATGGTGGGATGATGACCGAACATGACGGGCTCTGGCTTTGGGGCACTTCACGGCTCTGTTGCTCCACTAGGCGATGGCTTGTTGGTCACGCTGGGCTCCATCCATGGTGGGCTTGGGCTCTGGCTCAGCGATTCGGGGTGATGATTGGCTGGGCTCTGGGTCTAGAGTGGGGCTAGTGTCGTCTTCCATGGTCCGCGAAGATCTGCTGGACACCAGCACCCACTTAATATAGGTGGCAAGGCTCTCCCGAGGACCATCCCCGGGCAGCTGCGCCTTAGTGGTGGTGTTAGGTCCGCCTCTATAGAAAGTACAGAGGTAGCTGTCCGAGTAGTGTGTCATAGGGGAGAGGAACACAAAGTTTTTGATACTGTCCTTGCTCCAGGAGGAGGATGAGGACAGATGGGTCATTTATGGCGAGAACCAAAAAAAAAAAAAAACACTGAAAAGAAGAAAAATAAATGCGGGTAGCGCACTGTTTACTTCACAGTATTTGGCCTGGCTATCTGTCATGGTTTGTGAAGTGAATAGAGCGCAGGGGGAGGGGGGGGGGGGGGGGGGTAGACACATTCGTGGCTGCTGGTAAGCAGAGGTGTCAAGTAACGAAGTACAAATACTTCGTTACCTTACTTAAGTAGAAATTTTGAGTATCTATACTTTACTGGAGTAATTATTTTTCAGACGACTTTTTACTTCTACTCCTTACATTTTCACGCAATTATCTGTACTTTCTACTCCTTACATTTTAAAAATAGACTCGTTACTCCTATTTCTTTTCGGCTAGTTTTCATTCATGTCATCGTTCAAAAAAAAAAAACTATCCAGATAAATTGCGCCATCCACATAGAGTGAATTTGGTTGTGGTTGGATGAGAAGTATAAACATATACCATTCCGACACCCTATTGGTTTGTACACGATCCATCACACCTGCACGTGACATGACACAAATCACGTCACACTCCTGGCCATCGGGGAGAACCGGGACATTCCCGGTGGCCCGATCGCCGAAGAGAGGCAGACCTCCCGCACATTATGCGCAGGGGTGATAGCGTTCCGGCACCACGCCGGATTTCCGGCGTACTGTGGCTGCGGGAAAAAAAAAAAAATCAGGTTCGCGGATATTGATCTGTCATTTCTCTGAGATGTGCAGGTCAGAGAGCAGCTTGACGCTCAACGACTCAAACAAGTCACATTCTAGCCGATGAGCCAATCAGAAGTAGGGAAGGGGCGGGCCTTGTGTCTTTGTCAAATAGATTGATACAGGTTAAGGCAATGCTCCATGCGCGAAGGTGTTTTTAGCTCCCATACTGTACAATTGTCTCCTACTGGCAACTCAAACCGTAATTCATGGATATGTTTATGAAGCCAGGGGAAGACATTAAGGATTTCGATAAAGGCATATTTACAGGGCTCGCAAAATCGCTAGCCCGACGTCCCGGAGCTATTGGGTTTTCCAGTCGGGCTACCAACATTATTTGACCGGCTGCCCGACGGCTATCCTGAAGTAGAGGGCTCATGGGGTCCTTAAAACTCAATTTAGTTGTATCAAATTTAAGGCCATAAAAAGTGGTAAATATTTTAAATAGTAAAAGAAGAGGATTAATTATTTTAAGAGGTCTTACAGTTGGGGACGGAAAGACGAGAATCGCGATAGAGCTGGATTAAACTTTAAGAGGCAATGATTTCATTGAATAAATATGCTCACTGCACTTTCAAAGTCAAAACGCGGCACTGTTGTCTTTATATGAATGTATCTGAAGGGAAGCGACTGTCCTCAGAAACGTGTCGTTGGCATTTTCATTTCATGACTGATAAAACAGCGTTAATGCTGCTTTGCTTTCAGCCATTCTTAGGGAAACCGTAATATTTCAGCGCTCCTAAAGCGCCCCCTCGTGACATAGAATTAATTTGCACGTCCAAATTTTTAGCTGTTTTTGGTCAGATTATTGCAAATCTCGACCAATGTTTTTTATGCAAACAGAGTTGTAAATGTGAAAGAAGTTAATGTGCTTTCTAAAAATCTAAACAATTAGGACATTGTTTTAAATAAATGTTATGCATTATATACTTGATTTATTCATTTTAATGGGATAAAGGCTGAAATGCCAATATATAAGCTTTTTTTGTAAAAAAAAAAAAAAAACCTTTATCTGACTGAACTGAACCAACAAGTTATGTGTTAAAAGTGCGTCGCATACATAGTACCTCCACCTAGGGTGACCAGACGTCCCGAAAAATTCGGGACAGTCCCGAAATCTAAGCTGCTGTCCCGAATCCCGAATCCCGCTCTAATTGTCCCGAAAATTATACTGAAGCAAAATCTTAAATAGTTATTGTCTGATAAAACATAAAAAACTGTCCGTGGAGCGAGGTTGAGTCATCCTGCAGCCTGGCAACCAGCCCCCGCCGGCTGCTCATTGGCTGAAGAATCTTGTTTTTTTTTTTTTTTTTTTAGATATACCGTAGGCGCGCATTAAGATATGCACTGATAAGCAAATTTTCATTCATGAAATTGATATGGCTGGTGTACCGGAACCCCAACATGCTGCAAAAAAGCTAAAACATCCATGGATTGCAAAAGCCCTGCATGATGAAAGTAAAGCGTTCTGCAAAGTGTGTAGGAAAGAGTTTGGTGTCAGACCGGTCGAGGGCGAGGCACCGTGTTCAAAATAATACTTCTATAGCCTACGTATTAGGCTATATCAATTTATATGCATATGTACTTGTTAATAAAAATATGATTGGTTCATTAACTTCAGTTTGAAGTATAAAAATAGCCTAACGTTACTTCTAGATTATATAAAATTATATGTATATGTAGGCTACTTATATTAATAAAAACATGATTGGTTCAGTCACTTTCGTTTGAAATTCATTATCTTTATTATTCATTATTCATTACCCCCCCCCCCCCCCCCGTCCCGAATTTCAACCAATCTCATCTGGTCACCCTACCTCCACCCCACTCACCTCGGGGGGCAAGGGAAAAAAAAGTTCAGGCTCAGGAATTTTTTCCACTATCAGGCCTGTATGCGCTATTTTAAATGACATTCGAAACTGCAAATAGTCCAAAAGTATGACGTGGCGGAATCAGTCACCCGCACAGCGCGATGCAAAGTGATAAATAGCGCAAGTTCAAGTTGCTTGACGCATTTAGATTTAACACAGAATTGTGTTTGGCAGTTGTGTGATATGAGAACATTAAAGGTTCTGTAGGTTCTGCTGGGCTGCTGAAAACAGCTGCATGAGGAGGTAAAGTGATAAACGTCAATACATAATTACTGTCATTTTTTTATTAAAAATTTCATAGTTTATTATTATGAATTATTAAAAAAAACAACCATTGTAAATTTATTCTTGTGACGACATCTTACTAATACTAGTCAGTTAATATCTGGATTTTAAGCAATAATTTCTTTCTTTTTAAATATTAAGTTGTAATTCATTTTAATTGGAGTAAAATGTTAATTCAGTAAGAGCCTGATTAAAGATAAATATCAGTGCCTTATATAAATGAGGTGTTTACTATACATATTAAAGTTCTTAAAGGGACAGTTCACCCAAAAATAAAAATTTTCATTATTTACTCAACATCATGTAATTTCAAACCTGTATGAACTTCTTTCTTCTGTGGAACATAAAGGAAGATACTTTGAGAAATTCAAAAATTGTGTCTATAGAGTAGAAATCAAGGGTAAACAAATATGTTTGGTTACATTCTACAAAATATCTTTTGTGTTCTACAAAAGTAAGTAATTTTTACAGAATTTCTTAGCAATAAAAGTCCTGCATTCTAGCTCAAAATCAATGCTTTACTGCATGCATTTTTATATGACAAAAATGCATTATTAATTTTATAAATTATTAATAAAAGTCGCATTTGAATTCAGTATCTAACATTATTTGATTCTGTCCTGTTTTATTCATTCATTTATTTACTTTAAATAAAGGCCCTGCACTCCAGCAAGGATATAGCCAGTGTTCGGGTCATTACTCAAAAAAGATGATTTCTTACAAGTTATTATTTCTCGACTACTTGCTTATTTATCAAACGGGTGCTTTCTCTTCATCCTCTGCAAATGAAGCTATAGTAGGTAGTTTGATAGAAAGACGTTTGAATAAATAATAGTTTGCGATTGACAACGCGATTGACAATGTTGCGATAACAATACTTATAGGCAGCAACTAATCATCATATCTTCCGCTCCATGAAACAGGTTAATGCTCAGTAGTACACATTTATGGTTCTTTAATGTAGCCTATTTGCATTGTAATAAAATGCGTTTATTTTCAATGGGCAAATATGCAGCTAAAACAGGTAGCCTAGTGCATTCCAAAATTTTCAACATTAACATTTTAATATAACATAGTCACTATGGCCTTTAGAAATGTTTTTTGGGGAGGTGGGGTAGTGCACAATAGGCCCCTGTGGCGCGGCCTAAGCTTTGGTCCTTAATGGCATTTTTTTTCCCTTACATTACTTTTACTTTTTTACTTTAAGTAGTTTTGAAACCAGTACTTTTATACTTTTACTTGAGTAAAAAGCTTGAGTTGATACTTCAACTTCTACAAAAGTCTTTTTAAATCTTAGTATCTATACTTCTACTTGAGTAATGAATGTGAATACTTTTGACACCACTGCTGGTAAGTGGTGTTTTCACCAGATTTTATGTTACTTATTATAAGAATGACGTGAAGAAATGAGATTATGCACGAGTATTTATACTTCCCTATCAGTCGGTCTCTTCGACGTCTCGTCGAGACCGACGAATTGGGATATCGCCTGGATAGACCAATCTACTTCGTGTGTATACAAACGAGCCAATGAATATTGGCATGCATGATTGCAGCCAGCTGCGGCTGATCACAGCGTGAGCATATAATACGCAGCAGGTGCATGCATCATCCAGCTTTCGCTTCGGAGCTGGACCATTCTGTGTGGGACGAGTCAGAAGCAACACTACCTCCTTTCCTTCTCTTTTGTGTTGGCGGCACGGCGCTTCAGCGGCGTGGTCTTCCGTGTCGAGTGGAAGCACACAGCTGGTTTTCACCATCCACCTTCTGTGTTGCTGCGGCCATTTCCCCTGTGCGCCTCAGCACTAAAACAGCAAATTCCTATAAGAGCAATTTCCTTAAAGAGTGAATTTCTAAAGGAGCTCCGCGGGTTGAGCGTCTTTTTAAAGACGAGGCGTCATGCCTTTCTCCCCGTGCGTTTCTGGGTGCGGCCGTTTCCTGGCGCCGGGTGATGGCCACGAACACTGCCTCACGTGTCTGGGCTTACAACACGCTGAGGCAGCGTTCGTGGATGAGTCATGTCCCCATTGTGGGAGGATGACCATCGCGGAGTTGCGGACCAGACTCCGTTTCCTGCAAAGGGGCGGGGTTCCAGTCCCTCTGCCCAGAACGAACGTTCCTCCAGGCAAACGCCGGGGGGGGGGGGCGTTGTCGCTGGAAGCAGAGGGCTGCCCGGTCTGACGGTGACGGTGAGGAACTCCCCGCCCATTCCATCGGCGGGGGCTCCTCCTTCCACCGACGCTCCGTCGCCACCGGGGCTCTCAGAGGAGCGGGTTGGACCTCCCTTAGGGGTACCGCCCGTTACTTTTGGGGCCCCCCTCGACGAACAGATGTCGGTCGCAGCATCGGGGGGAGAGCCAGACCTCTCTGAGGAGGAGGACGGCACACTGTCGTCCACTGGGCGATCAGCGGTGCCCGATACTGACCCGGAGATGATGGCTATGCTTGCCCGGGCCGCCGAGAGGGTAGGGCTTGAATGGAATCCTCCATCACGTCCCGACCCCTCCCGGCTGGACGACTGGTATCTCGGGGTGGCCCACGCTGGTTCTCAGCGCCCCACCCCAGTACCATTCTTCCCGGAGGTGCATGAAGAACTCACCCGAACGTGGACGGCACCTTTCACTGCCCGAAACCGCTCGAGTGGGACTTCCTCCCTAACCACCCTCGATGGCGGTCCAACGCGGGGATACACGGCAGTCCCGCCGGTGGAGCGTGCGGTTGCGATGCAACTGTGTCCGGGCGCCGCTTCCACCTGGCGGGGCAACAATCCGTCGCTCCCGTCCCGGGCCTGTAGGCACTCGTCGGCTCTGATCGGCAGTGCCTATGCGGCCTGCGGCTCCGCTGGTTCCGCCCTTCACGCTATGGCGTTGCTACAGGTGCATCAGGCCCAGGCACTGAAAGACCTGTACGAGGGTGGTCATGACCCAGAAGTTCGCTACGTGCGACGAAGGTGACCGCGCGGTCTCTGGGTCGTGCCATGTCCACCATGGTGGTCCAGGAACGCCATCTCTGGCTGTGTCTGGCGGATATGAGGGACTGCGATAAAACCAGATTCCTCGACGCTCCGGTGTCCCAGACCGGCCTCTTCGGCGACGCTGTGGAGAACTTTGCCCAGCAGTTTTCCGCGGCCAAGAAGCAGACTGAGGCCATCAGTCACATCCTGCCCCGGCGTACAGCTGCTGCCTCCACCCGTCCGCCGGCGGCACCCCAGTCTGCTCGTCGCCGAGGGCGGCCCCCGGCTTCCGCCTCCGCTCCACAGCAGCCTTCACAACGGCGCCGTGGAGGCAGTTTCAGGGGTTTGGACGGGCCCCCAGCTGACTTGGCACATCAACTGCCTCGAGTTGCTTGCAGTACGTTTCGCCCTGCTCCGCCTCAAGGGGCACCTACGTGGCAAACACGTGCTGGTCCGTACAGACAATATTGCGACCGTTGCGTACATCAACCGGCAAGGCGGTCTACGCTCCCGTCGCATGTTGCAACTCGCCCGTCATCTCCTCTTGTGGAGTCAGAAGCATCTGAGGTCGCTTTGTGCCATTCACATTCCCGGGTTGCTCAACCGTGCGGCCGACGAGCTCTCACGAGCTGCGCTTCCCGGAGAGTGGAGACTCCACCCCCAGTCGGTTCAGCTGATTTGGAGACGCTTCGGCGAGGCTCAAGTAGATCTGTTCGCCTCCCCGGAGACAGCCCACTGCCAGCTCTTTTTCTCCCTGACCGAGGGCACACTCGGCACGGACGCACTGGCCTCCGCAAATATGCGTTTCCCCCAGTGAGCCTTCTCGCACAGACATTGTGCAAGATCAGGGAGGACGAGGAGCAGGTCCTTCTGGTAGCCCCTTACTGGCCCACTCGGACCTGGTTCCCCGAACTCATGCTCCTCGCGACAGCCCCTCCCTGGCAAATCCCTCTTAGGAAGGATCTTCTGACTCAGAGACGGGGCACCTTATGGCACCCGCGTCCAGACCTCTGGAAATTACATGTCTGGTCCCTGGATGGGACGCGGAGGTTCTAAGTGACCTACCCCAAGGGGTAGTTGACACTATTACTTCGGCACGAGCGCAGTCTACTAGACATGCCTACGCCCTTAAATGGAACCTGTTCGTTGATTGGTGTTCCTCCCGGGGAGAGGACCCCCGAAGATGCCCGATCAGAGCCGTGCTCTCCTTTTTGCAGCAAGGGTTGGAGCGTAGGCTGTCCCCCTCAACCCTTAAAGTCTATGTGGCTGCTATAGCTGCCAACCACGACCTCGTAGAAGGAAGGTCGGTAGGGAAGCACGACCTGGTCACCAGGTTTCTTAGGCGAGCCAGGAGGTTGAATCCCACTAGGCCCCCTTCCGTGCCCTCTTGGGACCTGTCGCTAGTGCTCACAGCACTGCAGCAGGCTCCCTTTGAGCCTTTGCAGTCAGTTGAGCTGAAGTTTCTCTAAATGAAAACTCTGCTCCTGCTTGCATTGGCTTCCATCAAGAGGGTAGGAGACCTGCATGCATTTTCGGTCAACGATTCGTGCCTAGAGTTTGGCCCGGCGGATTCCCAGGTAACACTGAGGCCCCGGCCTGGTTATGTGCCCAAGGTTCCCACGACTCCCTTCCGGGACCAAGTGGTGAGCCTGCAAGCGCTGCCCTCGGAGGAGGCAGACCCAGCCCTGGCTTTGCTTTGTCCCGTCCGAGCACTGAGATGCTACGTTGACTGGACACAAAGCTTCAGGACCTCAGACCAGCTCTTTGTGTGTCATGGAGGCAGGCAGAAGGGGAATGCCGTCTCCAAGCAGAGGATGGCCCACTGGATAGTGGATGCCATTACCCTGGCCTATCAGGTTCAGGGTGTGCCCTGCCCCCTCAGGCTGAGAGCACACTCGACTAGGAGTGTTGTATCCTCCTGGGCATTGGCTCGCGGCGCCTCGCTAAATGACATTTGTAGAGCGGCGGCTGGGCGACCCCTAACACGTTCACTAGGTTCTATAGCCTTCCTGTAGACACAGTCTCCTCCTGTGTTCTCACCTCAAACGGGTAGGCACAGAGAGGCCTCGGGTCGGCTTGCTATACTGCTCCAGAGTAACCTAAGAGTAGCTCTGTTGAGCTCCTCCGCTGAGCTTGACAGCTGACGTAGCGGAACGTCAGGCGTCAGGCCCTCACTCGATGAATCCTTCAGAACCTGAGAGGGCTAGGCTCTACGTAGAGACTTAATTGCATCTCTTACAAAGTCCACATTGCACCCCAGAGGCTATGTGTTTCCCCGGTAGTACTTCTACCAGTATACGAGGGTTCAATCACCTCCAATTTTCCATATAAACCTAATTGAGTATATATGTGTATGGCTCCGAACCTCCTGTCGGAAGGACGTGAGCTCCGCATATTCCCAGTTAGGAGTGTAAATATTAATTGATTCGTATCGATGCATCGATTATGCAGCCGCCGATTCAATGCATCGATTCGTCCGCAAGAATATCGATTAATGTGTTTATTTTGCCGCCTGTTTGTTCACTTGTCTATTTTTAGAATCCGTTCCGACCTTTCTTTTACTGTCTATGGCTCCCATGTATTAAGCGCACTACCTACTCCTGAGCTGCGGGTGGCACTAACCTCACTGTCTTCTTCTTCACACGCGTTACTTTCGTTTCACAGTCCGTCTATGATGTTCATGTTCACAGACCTCACGTTGTTGTCTGACTTTCAAGAGCAATGATTTTGAACTGATTTTGTGGAGTAGTATTCTATTTGCAGTTCATCTACTGCAGTGGATGTGTGACCATTACCTCTTAATAAGATGCAAATTGTATTTTCAAAATGTTACCAATTTTGTATGAAAGAAACTTTTTTAAAACGATGAATAGGCTAATTGGCAATAGTAGACCTGCACTATAAGGTTTTTTTTTTTTTTTTTTTCTTATTACAATTTATCTGATTGCACTTTGTAGATGCAGTAACTTATATTTGCTGTTCTATTTGCAGTGCATTGAGCACAACTGCTTTAGTGTAACATACACATTATGTGAATAGAATACTGTTTCTGTATTCTCAATACAAGGCAAATTATTTACCATTTTTGTTGATTTATTTGAAACTTAATAGAAATCATGTAAAAATATCTAATATTGAATCGAATCGGATCGAATCGCATCGTATCACAGGGAATTCTGAAGTATCGAAAATAATCGAATCGTTGGCTTAAGAAATCGGTATCGTATCGAATCGTCTTGAAGGCTCCGATTTACACCCTTTTCTCAGTGCTCCAGTTTCACTGAAATGGGTGGTGCTGAGTTATACAGTGACTGGCTCTCCTTGATGCGAGCCCCTGGCCAAAGCCAGTAACGGGACCCAGGGGGGCCCGCTCAGGACACTGGAAGGGACAGCAGCCACGGCGCTTTGTTAGGGATCCCAATTCGTCGGTCTCGACGAGACGTCGAAGAGACCGACTGATAGGGAACGTCTCGGTTACGTATTGTAACCCTCGTTCCCTGAAGGAGGGAACGGAGACGTCTCGTCCCGTCGCCGCGGCTCCTGTACCACCGCTGTACGGCCGGGCCTGTCCCAGCTCCTCAGCGAAACCTTGATGATGCATGCACCTGCTGCGTATTATATGCTCACGCTGTGATCAGCCGCAGCTGGCTGCAATCATGCATGCCAATATTCATTGGCTCGTTTGTATACACACGAAGTAGATTGGTCTATCCAGGCGATATCCCAATTCGTCGGTCTCGACGAGACGTCTCCGTTCCCTCCTTCAGGGAACGAGGGTTACAATACGTAACCGAGACGTTTTTTATAGCTTGTGCATGTGTAGTCTGCTCTGAAATAGCTGCCGATAATGTTAATGTCATCATGTAAACAAAGGTGCATTTTCACTTCGTGAATCCTTCTTGCATTTTGGGGGAGAAAAGGACGTCATGGGCATCTTGGGTCTGTGTTTTTCTTTGTTTATGTAATGCAGGGCTCGCAAAATCGCTAGCCTGATGTCCCGGGCTACTATGTTTTTCAGTCGGGCTACCAAAATAGTTAAATGGACTGCCCGACGGGCTATTGTAAAGTAGAGGTCCTTAACTCCTCAATTAGGTTGTATCAAATTTAAAGCCATAAAAAGTTTTATATATGTTAAATAGAATAAGAAAAGACTCAATTATAAATTAGGAGGTCTTACACTTGGGGACGGAAAGAAGAGAATCGCAATAGGGCTGGATTAAACTTCAAAAGGCAATGATGTCATTGAATAAATATGCACGCTGCAAGTTTCAAAGTCAAAACGCGACATGGATGTCTTTATATGTACGTATCTGAAGGGAACCGACTGTTCTCAGAAACGTGTCGTTGGCATTTTCATTTAAGGTCTGATAAAACAGCGTTAATGCTGCTTTGTACACAGCCCTTCCTATGGAAACCGTAATATTTCAGTTCTCCTAAAGCGCCTCCTCATGACTGAGAATGAATTTTTATTTCCACAGTTTTCAGCACTATGGTCAAATAATTGCAATTATCGACCTACGCTTTTATGCAGCAAACACAGAGTTGAAAATGTGAAAGTTGTTTAGTTACCACTCCCGCAGCAAAATAAACTGTTTTGAACAGCTGAACATAGCTGGATACTGAAAAAATAAAGTGGATAGAAGTGGTAAACTGGTAAACAGCAACAGCTTTTGATCTCACTTTATTTTCACAGATTAGCTATTTGAGCCCTTCAAATGCAAGCTTGAATTATGGCACATTAAGTGTAAAATGCTATTTATTCTTAGAATTTCGTGAAATTTGAACATGTGAAAGCTGAGACTTTGTTTCATATCACAAGCAATGTTGCCAGTTTGGTTTAAGATTTACATGGGCAGAGTGAGAGCATGAGACAGAGCCTGAAAGCATGTCTCATGCCAAATGCGTGAGAGTTGGCAATCCTGAGATGATTATTATTAATGTTTAGATATATTAGCTGAAACTGTGTGAAATTTTGTTTTTTATGAACAAACCAGCCAGAAAGTATGAAGAACACAGAGAGCAACACAGAGAGAAGGAGTGAAAAAAAAGAAAATGAATGAATGAGGAAGGAAATGAGAAGGGCTTTTGTTTAGAGCAATAAACAAATGATGTGACGTTGAATGACGGATGAAAGCATATATAAAAATCACATTAAAACTGCAGACAGAAACATCAGACTCAGGACAGAAACACACAACCTCTGAAGTAAGAACAACTCACATCTTCATTCTTTAACTAGGATTAGACCTTTGACATGTTAACATTGTTTTAATCATTGTGTGTGGTGCATTTATCTTCATGTTAAAATGGATTTTTAATTATCGCTTAAAAAATATTCTGTGAATATTTGTAATCTGTTGATCTGTATTTTTTCTTCCTCAGAAATGGACCAAACTTTGTTTTTCATTCTTCTTCTCATTGGTGAGTGTGTTTGTGGTTTTATTTATGGTTTCTAGTTTCTAGGTTTGATCCTGTTATGAAAAGCATTAAAGCAAAGCCTCTCTTTCACAGCTCTGTGCTCCATATCTGAATGTGTTCAGCGTCAGTATCACTTTATATATGAGAACAAGACCTGGACTGAAGCTCAGAGATACTGCAGAGAGAAATACACAGATCTGGCCACCGTTGACAACATGAACGACATGAACGAGCTGAAGAAGAGTGGGAATGTTGGAGGTGTTCAGAGTGTCTGGATTGGGCTGCAGAAGACGAGTCGTTATAAATGGCAGTGGTCTTCAGGTGAACCTGCGCTCTATCTGAACTGGGCTACTGGACAACCAAATGTCGGAGAGGATTGTGGTGTGATGTTAAATGGACAATGGCATGATTATCCATGTACTGCTAAACATTTCATCTGCAACAGTGAGTTCATTCATAGATGCACCATATATCAAATTTTAATGGAATAATAAACAGTATAAATATTTAATGATTGTGAATATTTGTTTTGAGACAGTTTTAATTTTGAGACAATTTCTGTATCAACCAAGTGTGCCGTACCAGTCCCTAAAAGTGAAGCCAAAAGTTTTTGATCGCCCCCCGGTGGCTGGCTGCAGTATAGGTCATAAACCCCACCCTCTCCATGTAATCTAATGGGACGTGAGCCAAACTAAATAATCGAATTACACTTCTAATACTTTTTTTCCCAAAGATGCTTTCCATCGTGTGTGGTAGCTCTTATTCTGCTTATTCATGTTCAATTGTTTGTTTTTCTAATAAGTTCGCTTTAAGGTAGTTATTTAATGCTACAAAAACGGGTTGTGGTGTCATGATTGTGATCTTGCGATTGGGTCTACAGGAGTTTGGGCGGGACTTTGATACCGCGGCTCCGCCTCACGACACTACTGCGCAGACTCTGGCCCAAAACAAATCTGTATTGCGCAGCGGCCATATTGAGATGCATTGGCTTCATTTTTCTATAGTGAAATTTATTTTTAGTGAATAGTTTTTTTACAGTCTATGGTATTAACTCATTATTTGCCAGAAGAAAAAAACGTTATTCACTGAACACACTTTGATCTTTTGTCTGATCTTTAATCCATACAATAATTTTGAAATGTGCACTGAAAGCGGCTAAAAATATTAAAGATCTAAACTGATCTTATATTATTAATAAATATACAGCTGTAAATAGATGCGATTCGGGTCGATATTCTCAGCCTTCAGTATCTCAACACAAACCTACAAGGGCTTTGTTTTTCATATGTAGATTAACTTCAGTCTGGTTCATGTAGGAATGGTTGTCCATTACATCATACACTATCATTGCTGAGAAATGTAATGAAGCAATTCAATAGTGAAGCTAATTCATAATAAAACTCACAGCACAGGATTGACATCAAGTTTATGTGATTGTAAGTGCCTGTATTCCATTTAATGCTTTGACTGCACATGGCTGGTTTTAGAGGGGTTTTGGCCACTTCAGCTAAAACCAGCTAAGACCAGCCAACCAGACTAGGCTGGTTTTAGCTGTTGTTTTCAGCAGGGCCAGCCAATCAGAATCTAGTTTTGAGACAGATCATGGTATAATGTAAAATATCTTGAACATTGTGAATATTCAATATATCAGCAGCTGTAGAAGCAGCTCAAGTCTTTGAATGATGTGTTTCAGATGTTTCCACTGCTGCTCCTGTTCACATACAAACCATAAACCAGTGTAAGAATAATGAACAAACATTCATGAATCTTTTTCTCGTTTGTTTTTCTTAAAGCAAACGAAGGACTCATCCTTGGCAATCAGACGATGAATTGGACAGACGCTCAGAGTTACTGCAGACAGAATCACATTGATCTGGTCAGTGTGAGAAACCAGAATGAGAATCAACAGGTTCAGCAGTTCATTAGTGATATAGGGTTATCTGGATTTGATGTCTGGATCGGTCTGTTTAGAGACTCATGGCAGTGGTCAGATCAGAGTGACTCCTCATTCAGATACTGGAGGTCTGGTCAACCTGATAATTTGGGAGGTAATCAAATCTGCACAATTGCTGACCTGAACGCTCAGGGACAATGGTTTGACACCTCTTGCAGCGATCAATATCCTTTTGTGTGTCATGAAGGTGAGTAGATCCTCACAAAACACACTCAATCCATCATCTCTTCCAGCCCTGCTGAAAAAACCAGCTAAAACCAGCCTAGGCTGGTTGGCTGGTCTTAGCTGGTTTAAGCTGGAAATGGCTGGTTTTAGCTGGTCTCCCAGCCTGGCCAGGCTGGTCAGGCTGGTTTTAGCTGGTGGTTTCCCAGCCTGACCAGCTAAGACCAGCCTGACCAGCCTGGCCAGGCTGGAAAAATGGCCAAAACCCCTCTAAAACCAGCCTGCCTCCCAGCTATGACCAGCTAAAACCAGGCTGGTTGACCAGCTAAAACCAGCCAACCAGCCTAGGCTGGTTTAAGCTGTTTTTTTCACCAGGGAGATCTCTTAAAGTTGGCGCTACATGTCTGAAATGACAAATTCATCCACAGTGTTTGTTCAGCATGTTGTTGTTGATCAGTCTCTCTCTAGTTTCTGCTTGTGGTTTGTTTTGTGTCCAGATAAACTGATTGTGGTCAAAGAGAATCTGACGTGGTCTGAAGCTCTGAGATACTGCAGACAGAATCATGTGGATCTGGTGTCGGTTCATTCAGAAGAGATTCAGCGGCGTGTGATGAACGTGGTTAAACGGGCGTCTACTGCGGCGGTGTGGTTGGGTTTACACAACTACTGCATCATGAACATGTGGCTCTGGGTGAGTGGAGAGATGGTGTGCTATCACAACTGGGCTCCAGGGAACGGAACCACACCAGAAAACTGCAGCCTCGAGAACAGAAAAGGAGCAGTTCAGTCTGGAGGAGATCAGCGCTGGATCAGCCTTCCTGAATCTCACAAACTCAACTTCATCTGCAGCAGATATTAAGAGTGAGGAACACACTAACGTTTACTTACATTAATGGTTTTCATAGGCTACTTCATAATGTTTCTGATTTGTTCTTTAGTAATGTCACAGTTCTGTCTGTTAATGACAATTGGTTTCTCCCATTATCTCCCCTTGTTGATCTGTGTAGCCTACTTTGGTTTTGCCCTCATCAGAGTTATCTGCCACACCTGTCTTAGTCATTAGCACTCTCTACTAAGTCCCCCTGAAATCAAAATTAAAGTTTTTTGGCTTTTAGTATGAATATATTACCCTTAAGATAATCTATAGTCTAGTGTGCTTCAAAACAAAGACAAAATTCGCGTTTACAAGATATGGGCATTCAAAACTTACAGACTTGTCACTTCCGCCAATATGAATCAACGATTTTGATGTTATCACCGTGCACTTCAGTTTCTCATCAAACGTTCTGTCCAATCAAATGCTCTCTAGAGTCCGTATTGTCCCGCCCCCTACACAAAGACACAATACACGGAGCAGATCATATGCGCTCATGTGCTATCGGCATGTATTAAACTACACAGCCTCAGCATGAACAAGAGTTTCATATTGAATCTGTGGGGTAATTTATTAGTCTGTGGCTGTTATAAGATACAAATGTGGCATTACCGAGCTTACG
>NC_133364.1:35175457-35337912 GCF_049309525.1 Garra rufa | reverse complement strand
TAATTACTTCGCAAAACATCTCTTGTGAAGCATAAACATAATTAACAGAAGAAAAACAAATTACTGTGTAGGACTCGTCACTTGCCATTGGAAGCTCCTTGTAGCAGCCTACTCCTGCAGCTTAGCTGCCTGGCAACCTCGAGTCAGGGGGGGAGCGGGAGGGGATACACCGTTCTACAGTATTTTGAAAGTGATTGCAGTACCAGTTTTGGCCACAATCCTACATACGGTTCCTTTAAATATTTTTTTACATTTTTATTTATTACTCAAACCCCTTTCTCTACCTGTCCGTTGGTCGCGCATATCCTCAATGTTTGTTGTTTTTTAACACTTTTTATGCGTGTTTGTAGTTCTAATCGAATCCTCGTTCACCGCGCAATGTGTTGTGGGCAATTTTAGCAGTTAGAGTGTTTATTGATCCGCACTTCGAATTCCGAAGTTAAGTAGTAGACCATCCGGGAATCTTTGGAATACTTTTTTAAGCATACTACGATTTGGGACATACTAATTCTATTTTCGAATACTATTTATGACGGATAGTATGCGAATTGGGACGCAGCATTGGTCTGTGTCTTCATTACCCTGTCGCAGTGGTTTTCAATCCTGGTCCTGGGGACCCACTCCTCTGCACATTTTGTGTGTATCCCTAATCTGACACACTCAGTTAAGTCCATGGATCTTTCTGCTAATGAGCTGATGATCTGTATCAGGTGTGAAAAACGAGGGAGACATGCAAAATATGCACAGCAGGGGTGCCCCAGGACCAGGATTGAGAACCACTGGTCTAACGTGTGTGGATGTTCCTGTCCCGTCCAAGGATTAATATTAAAAGACTTTGTTTGTTTGTGTTTCGTGTTCCGTCTCGTCCATCCAGCATTCACCGTAAGTTCTGAGTGAATCTGTTTATTGGGTTTCAACTGTGGTGTTTTAAAAGTAAGTTTTATTGCTGTGTTATGAAATGTGTCTTTTAAGAAACTTTGTATATCTGGTGTACTTATGACTCTGTCAGAAAGATATGATTAGTGCAAAACATACAAACACATGATAACAGAACATCAGCTCAAATAAACTCATCTACAGCGAGTATTTCCATAAATACAGGCATGTGAATATTGCAATATATACTTACTGAAATACCCGCATTTTCCCAGGAGGAGTGTAACCATGTCTGTTTTGCTTCAAGAGACTAATACATTTTGTGTTTTACTTACTTTTGTTTTTCTTTCATTTATCATTTAATCGTTTTATTACTCCATTTTAATCATACTGTTTAATAATTTTTAATGCTTTTGACCATTTATATACTCATTTTATTGATGCGTGTACCATACTGATTGATCATTTTATATTGTTTTACGAGTAAATGTTAATGGAAATTCAAGGTTTTTGGGATGCTGTTGTGGATCGGTTTGGTGTGACACTGCTTGTTGGATTTGTGTTGAAACATACGCAACTAAGATTATTCAATAAACTCCTTCTTTATCATCACTTTGTCTCCTGCTTCTGTTATTCTCTGGCTTTACTCAGTTTCTTTAACTCTATGATTATTCAGGACGGTAAGGACAGCCAAATCTAGCCTAAACCATGAAGTACTCACCTGCCTGCAGGCTGCAGTCCTCCCTTGTTCTTATTTGAGGCTCAGTTTGCAGTTATAAGTAAAGTCTAATTAGAGGCAATCGTAACAATAAAATCATATTTTATTGGTTGCAATGCAAAGCAGTTAATGAACCGTATTGCATTAAATGACTGGTTGTCAAAAGGGTCTTTTGGATATAGATATTGGATGAAAAAAAATCACTTTTGCATGCTGTTTGCATCTAAACCCTACTACAGGCTAGGAACATTCTGGTATTAAAAATCCTTTTTTTTTTTTTTTTTTTTAATGCCGAAAAAAAAAACCGAAACCGGCCTTAATTATTAAGCCTTTATGATTTGAGCATTTTGACATGATACATGAGTCACGAGTCAAAAACACACCAACATATAAAACGTCTCTGCAAAGCTTTGACATATTGACACCAAATTTTTCCAAGTCAACTCTCACTGTCCACACCATATCAATTTGGTAACAGCGCCACCTATTGGTCAAGAGTGGTAAACTTTCATTAATCATGAAATTTATAAAATTGCTAATAACTTTTGATTGCATTAGCCTACTGTAATGAAACTGGTCTCAAATATTCATTGGGTCATGCTGACAACAGATACCAACTATGCCATATTTGGTCGTACTTCCTGTCCCCCATTATGCTTTTTTGAAAACCAACGTTTTTGAACTCCTCCACGACCGTTCATCCTATTTTCACCAAATCAAGTCAGATCATCTTCAGACTGTTATTAACAAATAAAACACATCTTTAAATTAATCATAACTATTTATTAGTTGTATAATTTTAGTGTCTGTTTTCATTTATAAATATGTTTGATGCAAAGTTAACTATGTGTGAAATATTCAGATATGATGTTAAAATGTTGATGAAACAAACTGATGTATGTTCTGAATTGAGAAACTGATATTGATATTAATGATGAGCAGCCAGTGACTCACAAGGTAAATTTCAGTTAAAAAAAGGTCAATGTAATATACATTCTAAGTGATATTATTAAAGGATTTTGTATTTACTGTATAGAACGTAACATTTTGATTTGTCTGGCTCTCTACACCAGTGTTTAGCAAAAACGTAAGCATCTATGCACACACTCGCTAGAAATCCAAGATGGCGGAGATACGCAACTAGCCTATAGTACCAAAATAAATTTGGTAGTTGGAGCCCTCCCTTTTCATAGGGCAAATATAGTAAAGAAAGTCTCAGTCTTGGCATCCTGTTACTCCAAATAAAATCAGAGAGAAGCTTTCTTATTCTCAGAAAAAATGAAGGGGAAGCAGTAATGATTGAAAAACATTTAAAAATGTAGGTAACATGTTCATCTTAATCCCATTTATTCCTCCCATTAAAGAAAGAGGCAGTGTCATCCATCTAGTCGTCTCTTCAGATACTTTAGCTAACAAAGGTTCATAATTAGCTGAACTAAAGAGGCTTGTTTTAAGGGTTATTTTAATTGGTAGATAATCAAAACCATTTAGAGCATTTACAAATGGGTCAATCACCTTTGGATTTAACCTCTCTTGTTCATTAAGAAACATAATTCAAGACTTATACTTTAAATCCAGAAAAATTGCCAAACAGGCCAATAAGCTTGAAGAGAGATAGATTTTTCAAGTTCTGATAGAAATACATGGCATCATATAAGAGCTTCTATATAAACACCAAGAATGGTAGGAACAGAATAGCAATTATTGCTATTGCCAGTGGCTCCATGGCTAGTACAAAAAGTAGAGGTGAAAGTGGTGAGTCTTGCCGAGTACCACGACTAAATTTAAATGAAGGCGAGATTAGATTGTTAGTGAGTACCTCTGCAGGAAAATCGGCTAATAGAATTTCCATCCATCCCCGAAAATAGTCACCAAATCCAAATCTTGTTAGCACCGCCATTAAGTAAAAACTTTCGAGTCTGTTGATTACCTTGCACCTGTAGAGACAGTCGTTCTGGAGACTCTGAGAAAATGGACACGAAGATCAAACACCTGACTTCACTGCTCCAGTCTCTCGTAGAGACGGATGAAGACGAAGAGGATGGTGTCCTTCCTCATCTACTGAGGATCTAGACAGACTGGAACAAAGATGATCAAACAGAGGATTCATTAAACTGTCAAACCTACAGCTACCAAAGAAAGAGAAACATAACTATGTGTGTTTGTGTAGAAAAAGACCTCAGAAAGATGGCAGCATCATAGTTTTATTTTATCTAATAGAATGGTAAATTATTGTCATTGGTAGGCGATTAGTAAAATTTGCTGACTTTATTAATTTATGCTGCATTATATGCCGCCAATGGTGACAGTTCGATCTTAATATGCTTTTTGGTTCTCAACAAACTTTACTTTTACTTATCTTAATGCTCATCATTTCCAGAGATAAAAGGATTTGACTCCACGACTAAATTGTTCAATTGAACACATTAACCGTTCAAAAACTAAATGTGAGTCACTTTGCATACAGATGTTTTTTTTTTCTTTTAAAGAGGAATGTCTGAATAAACAAATAATGAAAATAGCAATCTATCTTCTTTCATTACATCAAAGTTATTGTGTAGAATCTACCAGACTAGTGCTTAAATGCCTTTACATTCATAATTTACTAACACTCTACTTATGAAGCAACCGTTAAATTGATCACATTTATCAGTTAATGATTTTCAAACGTCTAAGTGTTATTTGAGATTTTCAATTCAGATGTTTTGTGCATGTAAAAAGGCTGTGAAGAACCATCAGAACAAACGTGAGTTGTTTTTATATGATTAGATTGTATATATGTATCCATTAAAGCTGCTGACTTATACATGTATACTTATACACTCTTTTCACACTGATCTTATTGACCATTTTACACTATTAAACCTGTTAGATCTGGGATGAAGACTAAACATTTTGGACAACAAACCAACTAGATGGCATCGCTGTGGTATTTTACAGTTTACTTAGTTTTGAAAATTGAGTAAATATGCCCTGCAGATCTTCAGCTGGATCCATCTTTCCCGGGACCGTCCACCGTGAGTATCTGACTCTTTCTTGTTCCTCCACTGATTGTTTAACACCAAGTCAAGCTTCTTTTGTGAGTCTGTGTGTTTATACAAATGCAGTATGTCAAATCCTTCATCCGTCATCGTAGCCACCGCTCACATCAATATTAAAAAAATAACAAGTTTTCATAGAAACGACTGTGCGCCATATTTTTTTGTTGTACGTTCATTTGGCCCCAAGTGAATCAAGACTATGAATCTGATGTATAAATATGTGTTTTGTTTTGTTTTTTCTCCACAGTCCCATTTTCTGTGCTGTATGAAGTGGGAGAGGAACTTGGACAAGGATTCTTCGGCAGAGTCTCCAAAGGGATCCAGAAATCTGATGGCCAGCAGGTAGAATCACAATCTTTGTGCTTTCATTTCAATGACATTTAAGGGATTCAGGTTGTCTTATTACACAGCTTTTCACCACATAAACAATTATGGTGGTAAAAGATGTTTTACAATTGGAAAGCAAATATTTATCAGATTTTTTAGTTATTGTTTAGAATGTGCTCCTGAAAAAATCTGACTGTGCTCCTAAATTTTTTAAGTTAAGCGGTATACAAACAAACTTACATATTGTTATATATCGGTATTTAATATACAGTGAGGAAAAAAATACATCCTCTGCTGATTTTGTACCTTTACAGACTGACAAAGAAATGATCAGTCTATAATTTTAATGGTACGTTTATTTGAACATTGATTTGCAGTGCTTTGAGATAAAGTATACTACCACAAAAATATACAGCTGAATGCAAAGTGAAATTTTCTTCAAGCAGCCACATTGAAATCCCAACATCTCTGGAAACAAACCATACAGGGCCTTAAATATTAAGATAACAAAAGAAAAGTCTGTGAAGCACCCAAAAGTAAAAGGACATTAAGATGTCTTTAATATTTCCTGAGTTACAGGTTTGTAAACTTGGGGAAAAAAGTACATTAAAAAAGCTTTTTTCCCATTTTTAAACTTATTAACTAGCCGTTATAGGAAAATAACAAGAAGAATAAGAACGTGCAGTAAACGGTAAAACTGTTTTTACCAATGTGCTCATAATTAATATAAATCATATGTAATACCACAATTTCACAACTAAATGCCTCTTTAGCCTTATTTATAAACAAAGTGCTGCTCAATTAAAAAAAAAAAAAAAACATCATTAGAGGAGCTGAATTATCCTCTCTTTATGGAACACACAAAGACACAATAGTAATAACACCTTTATTTTAACTCAGCTGTTGACGTGACTGTTAATGTTTCTATATGTCAATTAATTTCCTGCTCTAGTAACTCATGTGTGAATGCATTCATGCATCTTTGTGTGCTGTCTTTTGTAGCTTCTGTGCTGCTGTTGCAGAATAAAAATAGCACAAGTGAATGTAAACGTGAGTCATGTATAGTCATTGGTGGTCCTCATATGCAGGTTAATCAGTGGAAAAAGAGAGATGTTTAAGCATGTTTTGCAACACCAGTGACATTTCCTGTTATAATGCTGACTGTGAGTTGACATCACATGAAGAAGAAACAACATACATAGTAAAATAATGTGTACGTTCTCTGTGTCTATGATTTCCATAAATAAAGAGCTGAATGTGTTGCTGCTGTTGTCTTTGATTTGCATGTCATTACAGACCCTCCAGTCACATTCAAATCAACACACTTCCAGAGAATTACAGAAACAAAAACACATGAGTGAGGAAGAAAAGTGACAAGGCTTTTTGTTTAGAGCAATAAACAAATGATGTGATGCTGAATGAGGGATGAAAGCAGATATAAGAATCACATTACAGCTGCAGACAGAAACATCAGACTCAGGACAGAAACACACAACCTCTGAAGTAAGAACAACTCACATCTTCATTCTTTAACTAGAATTAGACCTTTGACATGTTAATATTGTCTTAGTCATTGTGTGTGTGGTGCGTTTATGTTCTTGTTACGATGGATTTTTAATTATTGCTGAAAACATGTTTTGGTAACACTTTAGAATAATGGGCCGTTGTTAACAAGTAACTATGCAGGAAGTAGTAGGTAGTTCTACATTAACACTTAACTTAATACTATTAACTAATAGAAAAGCAAGATTAACTAAGCAGTAGGTAATTGCTCATTTTGGACAAAGGTAGTCCCTTATTAGGTATTTTATAATTACGAAAGAAAAAATTGTCATTGAGAACTACTTGTGAACTGTGACCAATTCATAAATAATAACTAATTAATTATCACAACAGTAAGATTTATAAAATCAACAATTAGGTTCTTTGTGCAAACTAATTTATGAAAACCACCACCATCACCGGTTGAAATTGTGACTCTGACCAAAATATGAATGGTGTTCTCTGTTCATTTCAAACAAACATATAATTTATTTAATTAGGATGTAATGCCATCAATGATTGGATTCTCATGATTGGATTATTTCACTATTGTGAGCTGCATTTAGTTCAATGTTGTTGTTTTTTTTTTTTTTTTTTTTTTATAAAGTATTCTGGGGCAGGCTTCTCTTTAGTGTGATAGTAAATATGTTATTTTGCTTCCGTAATGAAAACATTAACTGCATTTATTTTGTTAAGCACAAACACAACATTTTCCACATTACAATGTCTGTTAGAATATCAGTATAGTGCTTCAAAGAAATGCATGGCTGTACAGTGTGTCATATAAAATATGATAAAAACTGTTTATTGTAAATTACTTGCAAAATCCATCTTAAAGGGATAGTTCACCCAAAAATGAAAATTTGATGTTTATCTGCTTACCCCCAATGCATCCAAGATGTAGGTTACTTTGTTTCCTCAGAAAAACACAAACGAAGATTTTTAATGAAAACCGGTGCAGTCTGCCAGCCTTATCATGGACGTGGATGGGCACCAGACCTTTAAAAGTAAACAAAAACATGCACAGACAAATCCAAATTACACCCCGCGGCTCGTGATGATACATTGATGTCTTAAGACACGAAACGATCGGTTTTTGTGAGAAACTGAACAGTATTTATATCATTTTTTTACCTTTGATACACAGCCACGTCCATCTGTCATGTGCATCAGTCACGTCACATTAGCACGCGCTCTAGCGTAGAATAAGCAAACGCCGGAAGGGGAAATCAGTGAAAAGTCCCGGATGAGTTTGCGCAAACTAACGTAATATTTTAGCTTTAAATCGGTTTAAACAACCAGGATACGCGCAAGTAATTACCATTTTGAATAGCCGCTATACACACAATCTCTGTGCACTGTGTAAACAATGAGTGTCGTATACATGCGACAGATCGCTTACGGCGTTTGCGTATACTACGCCAGAGCGCGTGCTCATGTGACGTGACTGATGCCAAACTCGTGCTCAAGACAGATGGACGTGGCTGTGTATCAAAGGTAAAAAATGATATAAATACTGTTCAGTTTCTCACAAAAACCGATCGTTTCGTATCTTAGGATATCAATGTATCATCACGAGCCGCGGGGTGTAATTTGGATTTGTCTGTGCATGTTTTTGTTTACTTTTAAAGGTCTGGTGCCCATCCAGGTCAATGATAAGGCTGGCAGACTGCACCGGTTTTCGTTAAAAATCTTCGTTTGTGTTTTTCTGAGGAAACAAAGTAACCTACATCTTGGATGCATTGGGGGTAAGCAGATAAACATCAAATTTTCATTTTTGGGTGAACTATCCCTTTAACCCCTCAATAATAACTCAAGTGTTACCTTGTCAGTCCACATGAACTACTACTGTGATCTGGCCCATTATTTTAAAGTGAAAAACATCTTAACCCTTCACTAATAACTCAAGTGTTACCTTGTAAGTCTGTATGAACTACTAGTGTGATCTGGCCCATTATTTTAAAGTGAAAAACATCTTAACCCTTCACTAATAACTCAAGTGTTACCTTGTAAGTCTGTATGAACTACTAGTGTGATCTGGCCCATTATTTTAAAGTGAAAAACATCTTAACCCCTCAATAATAACTCAAGTGTTACCTTGTCAGTCCGCATGAACTACTAGTGTGATCTGGCCCATTATTTTAAAGTGAAAAACATCTTAACCCCTCAATAATAACTCAAGTGTTACCTTGTCAGTCCGTATGAACTACTAGTGTGATCTGGCCCATTATTTTAAAGTGAAAAATATGGTAACCCCTCAATAATAACTCAAGTGTTACCTTGTAAGTCCGCATGAACTACTAGTGTGATCTGGCCCATTATTTTAAAGTGAAAAACATCTTAACCCTTCACTAATAACTCAAGTGTTACCTTGTAAGTCCGCATGAACTACTAGTGTGATCTGGCCCATTATTTTAAAGTGAAAAACATGGTAACCCCTCAATAATAACTCAAGTGTTACCTTGTCAGTCTGTATGAACTACTAGTGTGATCTGGCCCATTATTTTAAAGTGAAAAACATCTTAACCCCTCAATAATAACTCAAGTGTTACCTTGTCAGTCCGCATGAACTACTAGTGTGATCTGGCCCATTATTTTAAAGTGAAAAATATGGTAACCCCTCAATAATAACTCAAGTGTTACCTTGTCAGTCCGCATGAACTACTAGTGTGATCTGGCCCATTATTTTAAAGTGAAAAACATCTTAACCCCTCAATAATAACTCAAGTGTTACCTTGTCAGTCCGTATGAACTACTAGTGTGATCTGGCCCATTATTTTAAAGTGAAAAATATGGTAACCCCTCAATAATAACTCAAGTGTTACCTTGTCAGTCCGCATGAACTACTAGTGTGATCTGGCCCATTATTTTAAAGTGAAAAACATCTTAACCCCTCAATAATAACTCAAGTGTTACCTTGTCAGTCCGCATGAACTACTAGTGTGATCTGGCCCATTATTTTAAAGTGAAAAATATGGTAACCCCTCAATAATAACTCAAGTGTTACCTTGTCAGTCCGCATGAACTACTAGTGTGATCTGGCCCATTATTTTAAAGTGAAAAACATCTTAACCCCTCAATAATAACTCAAGTGTTACCTTGTCAGTCCGTATGAACTACTAGTGTGATCTGGCCCATTATTTTAAAGTGAAAAATATGGTAACCCCTCAATAATAACTCAAGTGTTACCTTGTCAGTCCGCATGAACTACTAGTGTGATCTGGCCCATTATTTTAAAGTGAAAAACATCTTAACCCTTCACTAATAACTCAAGTGTTACCTTGTAAGTCCGCATGAACTACTAGTGTGATCTGGCCCATTATTTTAAAGTGAAAAACATCTTAACCCTTCACTAATAACTCAAGTGTTACCTTGTAAGTCCGCATGAACTACTAGTGTGATCTGGCCCATTATTTTAAAGTGAAAAATATGGTAACCCCTCAATAATAACTCAAGTGTTACCTTGTCAGTCCGCATGAACTACTAGTGTGATCTGGCCCATTATTTTAAAGTGAAAAACATCTTAACCCCTCACCAACATGTCTATATGCAACGTGATCTCATGATAATTCGTATGTATTTACATAAAATGTGGTTCTCCAAAACATACATTTATTTACGTTTTTCCAGACACTAAAACATACAATACTGACATAACGTTATTTACAGCATCTAAACGTACAAATACTTCGTATTTTTAGCATTTTAAGGTCTACAAAATGTTAAACAAGACTACACTTTAAACCATTAAAATAAATGAAATTTCTGCAATCGTTTAACCATTCATGTAATATTAGCTTCGTTTGCCGTGGTGGGACACAAAAGGCGTTTTCTCTGACATGCTGTGACTAACAATACAACCATAAAATGCACCGAACACGCATCATAATCATAAAATCAAACAATTTTATTTGTACGCTGTAATCCAGATCTTCAGAATTCATACGATTGCGAGGAACAGACCCAAATTCAAGCCTTTATATGACGATCGTTACATCTCCATCCCGAGCAGCAACTCCAGGAGCAACAGCAATAAACCCCCGCGCTGCAGTGCATTTAACAATTCAAATACAAATGCACCAGGAAACTACAGGCTTTACGGCAGGAAAATCGAACGTTCATTGGCTCTTGCCAGCATTCGCTACAGATTACGACATGCCGTGTTTCTGGTGAGATTTGTTTAAACGACGCGCAGGCGCCATCACAGAGAGGATCAGGATAATATTTTCAGCCATCAGCAACCTAAATCCTGCTCTGTACCTCAAAGAAACCTACTGTCTGTATTCCGCCAGAGACGACTGCGGCTGCAAACGCATAGTCATTTGGATTACTTTTTGGTACGGCTGTTGACATTTTTGCACTGAATAAATGATTGCGATTGCACGTTTCCATCTTTCATGTTTTTCTTTATTACTGTACAGAGAGAGTTATGGTTAACGTTAGGTTTAGAGGTAGGAGTGTGATTAGTGACTATAATTTTTTTTTTTTTTATGCTATATTGTTATCAAAATGAGAATTTTCCTGCATATTTTGGTCAGTTAATGTTACGTTTTATATATTACATTTTAAATCACTTATTAATATAATGAAAAAATGCATATTTGCTGTAAAATGGTTTAGGTTTGGGGGTAGGTTAAGGGGGCTATCTAAATCGCTTATTAATGAAATGATAAATTTGCATATTGCTATAAAATTGGTGGGTTTATGTTTGGGGGTATTATGTTTGGGGGACATTTTAAAATTAAAGTAAAATTAAACTCTTAAAATAAATTTGGCACAGTAAATATACCTAGCCACAAGCAAGGTAACACTTGAGTTATTAGTGAAGGGTTAAGATGTTTTCACTTTAAAATAATGGGCCAGATCACACTAGTAGTTCATGGGGACTGACAAGGTAACACTTGAGTTATTATTGAGGGGTTAAGATGGATTTTACAAGTAATTTACAGTAAACTTGCACTGAAGCACTCGTGATTTTCAGACATTGTACTGTGAAAAATGTTTTTGTACTTTACAAAATAAATGCAGTTAATGTCTTCATTACGGAAGTAAAAGAACATAATTATTTACTATCGCACTAAAGAGAAGCCTGCCCCAGAATACTATTAATACTAATACTAAAAAAAAATCATTGAACATTGAACTAAATGCAGCTCATAATAGTGAAATAATCCAATCATGAGCATCAAATCATTGATGGCATTACATCCTAATTAAAGAAATTATATTATATGTTTGTTTGAAATGAACAGAGAACACATCCAGTCATATTTTGGTAAGAGTCACAATTTCAACCAGTGATGGTGGTGGTGTTCATAAATTAGTTTGCACAAATAACCTAATTGTTGATTTTATAAATGTTACTGTTGTGATAGTTAACTACACTGTAAAAAGTTTGCTGTAAATTTTACAGTAACTTACTGGCAGCTGGATGGCAGTAAGTTACTGTAAAAATGTTTACAGTATTATTACTGTAAGTGCATTTACAGTACTAAAAGGTATTTACTGTAATTTCATTTACAGTATTTTTACTGTAATTTCATTTACAGTGTTTTTACTGTATCTTCAATTACAGTATCAGTACTATAGAGTTTATTTTCATTTATTTTAAACATTTTTTACCTGTAAAAACAATCCAATTAACCTACAGCACTGTAATTCAAGATTTTTACCACCCCAACCCCCATAAAAATCACAATAACTCATAAGCATTAGTTCTGATAATATTCTTTTTAATTGTTGAACATTTTCTTTTTAAAAGTACAGAGACTTTGTATCATGGCAAACATACACATACTGAAAAGCAAAAATAAGTAAGTACACTACCAGTCATAAGTTTTTGAACACTAAGATTTTTTGGTAACACTTTACAATAAGGTTCATTAGTTAACATTAGTTAACCACATTAGTTAACATGAACTAATAATGAACTGCACTTATACAGCATTTATTAATCTTTGTTAATGTTAATTTCAACATTTACTAATGCATTATTAAAATTTTGTTAACATTAGTTAATGCAGTGTGAACTAACATGAACAAACAATGAACAACTGTATTTCTGTTAACTAATGTTAATAAAGATTAGTAAATACAGTAACAAATGTATTGCTCATGGTTAGTTCATGTTAGTTAATACATTAACGAATGCTTAACTAATGAACCTTATTGTAAAGTGTTACCGATTTTTTTAAAGAATTCTCTTCTGCTTACCAAGCCTGCATTAATTTGATCCAAATTTAATTTATTCCTTTGATCAAAGCTGAATTTTCAGCATCATTACTCGTCTTCAGTATCACATGATCCTTCAGAAATCATTCTAGTATGCTGATAAACATTTTATTTAATTTTTAGATTTTTCAGGATTCTTTGATGAATAGAAAGATATTATTTAGCAAGGATGATTTAAATTGATCAAAAGTGATAATAAAGACATTCATAATGTTACAAACTATGCTGTTTATCTGAACCTTCTATTCATCAAAGAAACCTGAAAAAAAAATGTACTCCACTGTTTTTAGCATTATAATAATTTCAGCAACATCATAATAATAGTTTTTGAGCAGAAAATCAAATTATTAGAATGATTTCTGAAGGATCATGTGACTGCAGTAATGATGCTAAAAATTAAGCTTTGATCACAGCAATAAATTACATTTTAAAATATATTCAAAAAGAAAACAGTTATTTTAAATAATAAAAATGGTTCAAAAGTGTATTGTTTTTGCTGTACTTTGGATCAAATGAATGCAGGCTTAGTGAGCAGAAGAGACCTACTTTAAAAACATTTAAAATCTTACCGTTCAAAAGTTTTGTCTGGTAGTGTAAATAAAATAAAATCATACAGTAAAAATGTGTTTGTGTTGTGTTAAATTTTAGTAGTTTTGAGTCAAAGTTGACAAGCTCTCTGATGAGAAACAGCAGAATGGGATTCAGGCTGATGCTTGCTGTTTGCACCCTCTTTCCAGAAGTCCATCTGATCTGTGACTGTCAATGCATTTGCTGCCACAAAGGTTGACTGTCTGAACGAACCTGCAAGCACAAGAAAAACAGTGTTTAAAGAATTTGCCTCAACTGTCAAACTTGGTGCTGTATGCATTTTAAAAAAAATTATATACTACATACGAACGTAGTAGTAAGAAAAAAAACTGAAGAAACTTTTTCTTGAAATTTTTTATAAAGAATTTTATGAATGGGTCAGTAAGTCACTGATTCTAGGTGTTTAAAAAAGGTAAATTCATTCAGTAATGAAACACTGCTGTGTGCAGAGATGCACAACATGGCTTTGTTAAGAACCGTTTTTACTAAATGGAGCAAAAAGACAATATTTTCTTCTTAATTTAAATCACTTAATATTACATTCTTGTTTATTGAATTTTGTTGCCCTGACACTTAGTAAAGTCTGCCACAGATCATGCTAAATGCTAACCAATCTGTTCATATAAACATTCTAAACAGGTGTGTGTTTCCTAGAAAGTCTGTGCATATAATAGGCCTACTATGATTAAAAATCTATATTTGTTGCTTTACAGTAACAATAATCTAAATTGACAGACAGTAAGATTGCTATTATGAATTTAAAGGTTACAGTAAGTTAAAGATACCTGAAGCAGCTGCATTTTGCTGTTTAAATGCTGGTTTAATAGAAATAATTTTAATGCGCATGCAAACTCAATCTTGATGGTAATAAAAAACATTCCCAGGAAATAAATACCTTACAAATGTGTACTTTAAATACAATATAACTTGCTTAGGATAAAAGCATCTGAAAAATGCATGAATGTAAATGCAATGTAAAACAAAATATGTTTTAGGTTACCTTATTCTGCATGTCTGTAAAATGGACAGCTGGCTGTATGATGATTCTGCATCTGATGGTCAGCATCCAGTTTGTGCTTAGAGAAATCTCCTGTAACAGACAGTGTCACAACACCCTTTTAGTGTTACTATAGTTTATGATCAGAAAAGACAACTACTGTACAGTAATAAAATTTACATTTTTAATAAAATAAGCATTTATCATATTTATTAGCAAAACTTGCTATATTAATATATTGCTTGCTCGTTACTCTCTTTAAAAAGTTAACCTGTTCTGCAAGTCAGTGGAGAACAGCAGCCTGTGGCTAATTTGGCTAATTTAGTAACGTTAACATTAACTTAGTTAAATTGATGAAAGGGGAAGCTCACCTGTTGTTTGCACCGCGACGACGGCAATCACCAGAAAAGACTCTAATACACCTCTGATGCAGACGACATGACCACGAGACCACAAACTTGAAAATAAAACACAAAAGATGCAGTTAACCGCGGTGTTCAGTTTTACCTCAGTGTTTCATGTTAGCGCGCTGTTTATGTCACGTCTGTCACTGAAGGGACCGTCTATAAAGTTACATACGACATTCATACACACATTTCTTACTTAAACATCATTTGAAGAGAATTACCTTGCTAGCTATAAAGAGGCAGCGTTTAAAAGATATTATGCTGCTCTGTGACTAACGTTAAGTTTGTCAACTTCGGCTTACTGACATTATTAGCTTACCAGTTCATGTTATCGTCGATACTATGGCAGTCATTCACAGAAGAAGATCCAAAATACACCTCCGCGCTCCGACGTTACAGACGACATCCAGACCAGAAACTTGAAAATAACAAACAAAAGAAGGGCTTGAAAATACAGTTTAAAATCTCCACAGAAACAGTGGTGTTGCTTAACGCACTTTACCTCAGTATTTCACCTCAGTTTGCTGTTAAGCTTGAGTAAGGGCTCGTCAGACGAACTAACTTGCATTAAAGGGCAGCCGAATATACAAACGTGTTTCTCAGTTTAAATAAAGTTTATTTCGACTAATATAGGTCACCTTAATTTACTCACCAGTCCATGTTTTCACCGTTATGGCGGCGCCCCGGCCGTCAGTCAGAAAAAAAAGGCTACCGACATGAAAAACACGATGAATATTGTTAGTTTGCTGTTAACAAGTGAAAACAAATTAAAATTGTTCAGTTTTTCATAAAACAGAAATAATATACTAACCTTTTTGTCGAGTTATTGATGCAACATTTCTCTTTTGTCCTTTTTACCGCCACTTCCTCTCAACAGGAGAAAAAAAAAACTCCCTTGCCATTGGTCAGTTTTTCGCGGGCAAGTTCACTACTGTAAACGGATTTACAGTAGTGGAGAATTACAGTAGTGATCATATATTTTCCCATAATCCTTTGCAGTTTACAGTAAAATACTGTATATACATTTTACAGTATCTTACTGTAGATATTACAGTAAAATACTGTTCAAATTACAAAAATCGGTTACAGTGTAGTTATTCTTTATGAATTGGTCACAGTTCACAAGTAGTTCTCAATGACAATTTTTCTTTAGTAATTATCAAATACCTAATAAGGGACTACCTTTGTCCAAAATTATCACTTACCTACTGCTTAGTTAATCTTGCTTTTCTATTAGTTAATAGTATTAAATTAAGTGTTAATGTAGAACTACCTATTACTTCCTGCATAGTTACTTGTTAACAACGGCCCATTATTCTAAAGTGTTACCCATGTTTTATACCAAAATGAGTCTATAAACATTTGAAATCTAAGTTTATCTGTATTTTTCTACCTCAGCAATGGACCAAACTCTCTTTTTCATTCTTCTTCTCATCGGTGAGTGTGTTTGTGGTTTTATTTATGGTTTCTAGTTTCTAGGTTTGATCCTGTTATGAAAATCATTAAAGCAAAGCCTCTCTTTCACAGCTCTGTGCTCCGTATCTGAATGTGTTCAGCGTCAGTATCACTTTATAAATGAGAGGAAGACCTGGACTGAAGCTCAGAGATACTGCAGAGAGAAATACTCAGATCTGGCCACCATTGACAACATGAACGAGCTGAACAAGAGTGTGAATGATAGAAGTGTTCGGTTTGTCTGGATTGGGCTGCAGAAGATGGGTCGTTATAAATGGCAGTGGTCTTCAGGTGAACCTGCGCTCTATCTGAACTGGGCTACTGGACAACCAGAAGTCGGAGAAGATTGTGGTGTGATGTTAAATGGACAATGGCATGATTATCCATGTACTGATAACAAACACTTCATCTGCAACAACAGTGAGTTCAATCATAGATGCACCATATACTAAATTTTAATGGAATACTAAACAGTATAAATATTTAATTTGATTGTGAATATTTGTTTTGAGACATTGTGAATATTCAATATATCACCAGCTGTAGAAGCTGCTCATGTCACGGTCTGGCTCCGCAGAACACTAGAAAAAGACCCAAATGCAGAATGAGCGGAAATTGAACATTTATTGAGTGAACGGGAGTGCAAACAGGGAGGTGATGATCGTGGAAGTTCTTGACTGTGAGGCAGGACAGATGACAGGGGAGACAGGAGACAGCAGAGATGGACCCAGGCAAGGCAGGGCAGCAGGGTCAGGGAGATGGAGCATTAACGATAGGGCCTGGTCCAGAGCTACAACCACCAGTCCAGTAAGCCAGGTCCAGAGAGCAGCCGCCAGGGGGGACAGACAAGACACTGAACAGGACAAACACAAAGATACAGAACAAGACAACAAGAACACACAGGGAAAAAAAAATAAACTAGACTGGAAAAAGTAAAAAAACTAAAAAACAAAGTACTAAACTAAAAGCTAGAATAAGCTAGAACAAAATAAAGGCGGTCACAAGACAGGGTCAAAAAAATAACAAACAAAAGAAAAATCCAAAATGCTACAAAAGAACTAAATGAGAAACTAGACTGACAAGGAGTAAAGAGATGATACTATTAATACAACTAGGTGAAGACTTATAAAGATGCTAGAACACGGAAAGCAAACGCAACGAACCAGCAGTGAGAACAGAGAAGACAGCACAATATAAAGGAACAGGACACATGAGGATCAGGTGCAGACAATCAAGACTAATGAGGACCAGACAAGAAAAACAGGTGAAGATACTCAGGTAATGAGGGCTAAACAAGGGGGCGTGGTGACAGAAAACGAGGAGGCAGGACAAGGGGAGCACATGGCCAACATAAACAAAGACACAGCCATGTGCTCAGGCACAAGACAAACATAGAGACATTAAACAATGACAACACAGACAGGGCTGTCAGGGCAGAACCCTGACAGCTCAAGTCTATGGATGATGTGTTTCTGATGTTTCCACTGTTGCTCCTGTTCACATCCAAACCATAAAGCAGCGTAAGAATAATGAACAAACTGATTCATGAATCTTTTTCTCATTTGTTTTTCTTAAAGCGAACACAGGACTCGTCTTTGTCAATCAGATGATGAATTGGAGAGATGCTCAGAGTTACTGCAGACAGAATCACATTGATCTGGTCAGTGTGAGAAACCAGAATGAGAATCAACAGGTTCAGCAGTTCATTAGTGATATAGGGTTATCTGGATCTGGTGTCTGGATCGGTCTGTTCAGAGACTCATGGCAGTGGTCAGATCAGAGTGACTCCTCATTCAGATACTGGAAATCTCTTCAACCTGATAATTATGGATATGGTGAAAACTGCACAAGTGCTGAACTGAATGCTCAAGGACAATGGCATGACTACTCTTGCAATGACCAGTTTCCTTTTGTGTGTCATGAAGGTGAGTAGATCCTCACAAAACACACAAAATCCATCATCACCTCCAGATCTCTTAAAGTTGACGCTACATGTCTGACACGACAAATTCCTCCACAGTGTTTGTTCTGCATGTTGTTGTTGATCAGTCTCTCTCTAGTTTCTGCTTGTGGTTTGTTTTGTGTCCAGATAAACTGATTGTGGTCAAAGAGAATCTGACGTGGTCTGAAGCTCTGAGATACTGCAGACAGAATCATGTGGATCTGGTGTCGGTTCATTCAGAAGAGATTCAGCGGCGTGTGATGAACGTGGTTAAACGGGCGTCTACTGCGGCGGTGTGGTTGGGTTTACACAACTACTGCATCATGAACATGTGGCTCTGGGTGAGTGGAGAGATAGTGTGCTATCACAACTGGGCTCCAGGGAACGGAAACAAACCAGAAAACTGCAAACTCGAGAACAGAAAAGGAGCAGTTCAGTCTGGAGGAGATCAGCGCTGGATCAGCCTTCCTGAATCTCACAAACTCAACTTCATCTGCAGCAGATATTAAGAGTGAGGAACACGCTCATGTGTTTACTTACATTAATGGTTTTCACAGGCTACTTCTATTTTTCTGATTTACTTTAATGTATGACTTGTTCTTTAGTAAGTTCTGGGTAAATCTGTTTATTGGGTTTTAACCGTGGTGTTTTAAAAGTAAGTTTTATCGCTGTGATATGAAATATGCACCTTTTAAGAAACTCTTTGTAAATCTGGTGTGGTTATGACTCTGTGTTTGAAAGATATGATTAGTGAAAAACATACAAACACATGATAACAGAACATCAGCTCAAATAAACTCATCTACAGCGAGTATTTTCTTATATACAGGCATGTGAATATTGCAATATATACTTATTTAAATGACTGCATTTTCCCAAAGGGAAGCACTGCCACACATAGAGTGTAGATCTGTTGGAAACACTCATATATATTGTTACATATAAGTTAATACATTAAGGAAATATCTATAACATGTAACAGGGATCCCATTTTAAAATATCGGTAACACTTTCTATGAAGCCCGTATTTATAATACATTATAAGGGTATTTCTAAGGCATTATAATGAATGCATAATGCATTATAAAAAAACGTATAATATGTTATACCATCTCATGAATAATCGTAACAACAATTATAATACATTATAATACTTGAGTATTTGAGGTTATAACTTTTAAGATTATGATTATTAATAACACTCAATGGACACCATATTAAATCTACTTAATTTATAATGGACTATATCATGTTACATTTATTTTTTACATTATATTACATTTTATTTTGATGGTCCACTTATTCTATTTACTATAAGCTTAAACTTTCCAACTACATTTCACTCTTTAGAGTATTAGTAGACTTAGGTTAAGGTTAGGCTAGGTAGAAGGTTCATGTACTTGCAAAGTTACATATAATATAATATAATAGTTTATCTTTTGGGGAAACATCTAAATTTAGTGTTAGCATATATTTTGCATACTACTAATGATAATTACTGCTAGCTGACATGGAGTTGCAGAGTTACTTATCAAAAGCTGTCTAAAGGGTATCATCAAAATAATCAAACTGATAAAACAAATGTGTCATTACACATTCATCTGATCTGATGCCTGATCTTAGGGGTTCTATGGGAAATATTATTATAATTACTTATAAGTGGTCTTTGTATGCTTTAAGTAAAGTGACATGAGTAAAATGGCAAGATATGAGACTTATAATGCGTTATAACTATGAGGAGGTAATCATACTCTTAAAAGCTATAACCACAAATAAGTAAAAATTATAATACATTAAAACTGTTTTTATGAATACTCATGAGATGATATAACATATTATAAGGTTTTTTATAATGCATTATGCATTCATTATAATGCCTTAAGAATACCCTTATAATGTATTATAAATACGGGCTTCATAGAAAGTGTTACCAAAATATCTCTAGAGTCGCTGCTCTCACTCTCAAGTAAACAAAAAGGTACCCACCTCCATACCATGATCCAGTTCAACAATGGTCAGGAAGACAGACATTTAACAGATTTGAGGATAGTTCACTTAGTTTAATGAAGGATCTAGATATTCTTAGATGATAACTATGTCTGTTTTGCTTCAAAAGAGCAAACATACATTTGTGTTGCGTTTTGCTTAATTTCTTTTATTCTTCATTTATAATAATTTATCATTTAATCATTTTATTATTCCATTTAATCACATAATCATTTTAACCATTTATGTACTCATTTCATTGACTGGTGTATAGATTAGTAATTTGTATTACTGTTTTCTATTGTTTTATGAGTGAATGTTAATGGAAATTGAAGGTTTATGGGATGATGTTGTGAATCAGAATAGCTGCACAGTCCTTAATTTACTTTGCAGGCAGAAAAGAAAAAGATCGGTTCTCACACATCAGCTTTATTCATTGTAGCAACAAAACGACAAGACGGTAAGAAAAACTGTATCTCCCCTGCTTCTTGCCCGCACCACCTAAATCTTGCATAACAAGTACATAACAGTTAAAGAAACAGAACAGAAAAATATACTGGAAGTTATTACATAAAATCAACACCCAGAAACAGTTATAATACAAATTATTGACATCAAATTGGCTCATACATACCAGCCCCTAATTGTCTTTGTGTTCAACAAACAATTACCAACTTATACCAAAGAGCCAAACAAATCTCTTAAAGATAACACGCAGCCTTGATGAATCTCACAACAACAAAACATTTAAGGTGATGTTGACCTGCAATAAACTTAAAATGGATCCTTCAATTGGTATTTTGTGCAAGAGACTATAAGTCTGCCTCCAAATGCAGACAAAGTTTAGTAACAGGCTGTAAAAGAGTGTTCATGTTGGTTTTCACTTGGGCTTGCTGCACAAGACCCTTGTTGTCTATGAATGTTTCTAGCACACGTCCCATTACCCAACAGTTTCGTGGAGCGGAATCATCAGCAACCAATACAATGTCCCCAGATTTTTCATTAGGCTTTGCAATTTTTGTCTTTCTTGTACATCCGTAGAAGAATCAACTAAAATAATTTCCAAGAGTACTCCAAATCTTTCTGGCGCCTCCATTAAGTGTGAACTTTCGAGTCTGATTGACACAGAGATTAATGAAATGAGACAAAAGTGTCATTAATTTCAACAGGATCTGTCATGATTTCCCCTTTTATCATTCCTAATTTAATTAATGGATTTTTCTGATATTCATTTCTTAAGCTGCCAGGCTTATAACTTGGTGGGCTTTTCACCCTGATCATAGTAAGTTTGCTTTAAACTTAATGTGGAAAGTTCCTTATACTCCACTTTTAGGGCTAGAACAGGAGTGTCCTTTCTCTCTCATCTACTGAAGATCTAGACAGACTGGAACAAAGATGAGGATTCATTCACTGTAACTGTCAAACCTACAGCTACCAAAGAAAGGGAAACATAAATATGTGTGTCTAAAAAAAAGTGTCAGAAAGATAACAGCATCATAGTTTTATTTTAACTAATAGAATGGTAAATTACTGCCCCAACATCGTGCACATGCTGGACTGGTTGGAAGATGAAGATCGCTTCATCCTCGTGCTTGAGTATTAGCGGCCCTCCGAAGACATGTTTAGTATCGCATCGGATAAAATTCAGTCAATAATCAAGAAAAGTGCTATGGTACATAGTAAAATAGGATTCTGGGGGTAATGTGCTTTATAAAACCTGCTTTTGCAAAAGAAAAACACAAGGACACTTTTAGGGGTCAAAAGAGGGGGAAAAGGGGGCAACATGACTCCCTTCCGTTATAATTCAATAACTTCTAGTTAGAAACTATTATATGAAAAATTATTTTTTTCTGGTATATTCTGAGACCTAGTGGAATCAAACAAAACAAGTTGCAAAAAGCTGGGACGCACAGAACCTGAAGATTTTATTGTAATATTTGAAACCTATATAATATTATAGCTTTCACTGTTATGCTGATGACACTTAGCTCTATTTTTCGCGGCCAGGCAAAACATACAAATTTGGAGAAAAAAAAAAAAAAAAAAAAAAAAAAGGATGACAAGTAATTTCTTACTGCTAAATTCAGAAAAAAACTATTGGACCTAAAACCTTGATATGTAACAACCTAAAACACTAGTACTTGATGGCTGCTCTGCCCATTTTTCACCATCAGTTAGGAACCTAGGTGTGCTATTTGATAGCAATCTTTTCCTTCGAAAGCCACATTTCTAGCATTGGAAAAAACGTCTCTAGGTTACGTATGTAACCCTAGTTCCCTGAGAAGGGAACGAGACACCGCGTCCCCTAGGGGGTCGCTATTGGGGAACGCTGCAGCGTGACTCGTGTCTGAAGAATGCATAGAAAAACTCCATGAAATGGCCGGCGACAGCGTATGACGTCACTGCGGCGCGCACGTCGCTGCTGGTACGTCACTACCGGGCGACACAGTATAAAGAGTCGCCGAAGTAAACATACAGCCGCTTCACTGTCTGAAGCTTCTCGTCCGAAGCATGGGAAGAAGCCTAGGGGACGCGGTGTCTCGTTCCCTTCTCAGGGAACTAGGGTTACATACGTAACCTAGAGACGTTCCCTTCCGAGGGAACTCTCACCGCGTCCCCTAGGGGTCGCTATTGGGGAACGGTATACCAACGTCTCCATGCTGAGGGGAGTGCATAGTAGCGAGCACTAAGTGTAAATTCTGTGAAGAATTATCCCTATAGGACGAGGTGACAGCTGTCAGAACGTAACCTCCCCGGCCAAAGCCTGAACTGTTACTCACTTACCTGAATGGGTCAAAGGACCCAGAGCACAGCTCAGGTTGGAATCGGAGATTCCTTCGGAGGAACGGCTAAGTTAATACTTAGACTTAACTAGAACAGGAACTGCCAGTGCTACTGAGTCTAGTTCCCTCGGTGAACTGACTCAGAAATATCGACTAAAAGGCCTGTCCCAAGACAGAGACCGTTCTAGCAGGGGTTATCCTCAGATAACGCACCCTGGATAACAGATGGTCAGGAGATATCTGAGGTGATATTGAGTGAAGTTGGGCCCAGGGAGACCGGGGTTTTAAACCAACTCAAAAAATGGGAACGAGTACCGCGTAACCCATACCGTATAGGATTTTAGAAAGAACCCAAAAACTTGGTGGGAACTTACCACTTATGTGGATTTTAGGAAGTGCACAAAGATCCCGTGCGCACTTACCACTATTGTGGACTTCAGAAAGTGCCCAGGGTTTAGCGTGGGACACTTATTGTCACGTTACTGCCAAGGAGGTCTGGGTCCAGATGCAGGTAAGTATTTTATTAACAGAAAATAAACAAAACAAAAGGCCAACACGGCACAAACGTAACAAACTGAAACACTAAATAAACTAAACAGGGAACATGATCTTGAGCCAGGAATTCAGGAACGCAGAGTGAACAGACAAAACAGGAGACATAAGACAATGCAGACCTGAAAACGGAATGAAGTGTGAGTGTTCTTATACAGAGTCCAGATTGTGAACAGCTGTGTGTGAATCAGTGGTAATGACAAAACAGACGTGATGAATCAGAGTGCAGTGCAAACAGCGACCTCAGGTGGCTGAGGGAAAACCCACAGCCCCGATCATGACAGTACCCCCTCTCTAGGGAACGGCTACCAGACGTTCCCAAAACAAAATTTCTGGAGGGAGGAGGAACGGTGGAAGGTGCATAAGGGGGAGGGATGGCGGGCCAGGCCCGTGCAGCGGAGGGACGTGAGCGGACACCGCCGCCAGAGGAACGTGAGCTGGCCTCGCCGCCAGTGGAACGTGAGCTGGCCTCGCCGCCAGAGGAACTTCAGCGTCACCGCCGCGTCCGGAGCAGAGAGAGCGGTCACCGCCGCGTCCGGAGCAGAGAGAGCGGTCACCGCCGCGTCCGGAGCAGAGAGAGCGGTCACCGCCGCGTCCGGAGCAGAGAGAGCGGTCACCGCCGCGTCCGGAACAGAGAGAGCGGTCACCGCCGCGTCCGGAGCAGAGAGAGCGGTCAACGCCGCGTCCGGAGCAGAGAGAGCGGTCACCGGCCGCGTCCGGAGCAGAGAGAGCGGTCACCGCCGCGTCCGGAGCAGAGAGAGCGGTCACCGCCGCGTCCGGAGCAGAGAGAGCGGTCACCGCCGCGTCCGGAGCAGAGAGAGCGGTCACCGCCGCGTCCGGAACAGAGAGAGCGGTCACCGCCGCGTCCGGAGCAGAGAGAGCGGTCAACGCCGCGTCCGGAGCAGAGAGAGCGGTCACCGCCGCGTCCGGAGCAGAGAGAGCGGTCACCGCCGCGTCCGGAGCAGAGAGAGCGGTCACCGCCGCGTCCGGAGCAGAGAGAGCGGTCACCGGCGCGTCCGTAGCAGAGAGCGCGGTCACCGCCGCGTCCGGAACAGATAGCGCGGTCACCGCCGCGTCCGGAACAGATAGCGCGGTCACCGCCGCGTCCGGCACAGAGAGAGCGGTCGACGCCGCGTCCGGCGCAGAGAGAGCGGTCACCGCCGCGTCCGGCGCAGAGAGAGCGGTCACCGCCGCATCCGGAGCAGAGAGAGCGGTCACCGCCGCGTCCGGCACAGAGAGAGCGGTCACCGCCGCGTCCGGCACAGAGAGAGCGGTCGCCCTCTCCCGAAAAAACGCCTCCGCCCTGGCCCTATAGTAGGGGCGCTTCCGCTCCGCCTCAGCGTTAATGGCCTCCATCGCCGCCAAACAGGCGTAGATGGTCTCAAAGCGGGTGGCCGACGCTGCCTCCGCCTCCTCAGAAAAAAAAAAATTACTCCCCGCTGGACCCATCAGTGAGGTCTGCATTCTGTCACGTTACTGCCAAGGAGGTCTGGGTCCAGATGCAGGTAAGTATTTTATTAACAGAAAATAAACAAAACAAAAGGCCAACACGGCACAAACGTAACAAACTGAAACACTAAATAAACTAAACAGGGAACATGATCTTGAGCCAGGAATTCAGGAACGCAGAGTGAACAGACAAAACAGGAGACATAAGACAATGCAGACCTGAAAACGGAATGAAGTGTGAGTGTTCTTATACAGAGTCCAGATTGTGAACAGCTGTGTGTGAATCAGTGGTAATGACAAAACAGACGTGATGAATCAGAGTGCAGTGCAAACAGCGACCTCAGGTGGCTGAGGGAAAACCCACAGCCCCGATCATGACACTTATATTAAAGCTCCATATTTGTCATAGGATGACAAGAATTAAAATAGGGGAGGAACCCTCCCTGTTTAGAGAGGGGAGCAATGCTACACCCCAATCAGGACAGACAGTCCGCAAACTGTTAGTCGACTGATGAAATCATGGAGCTACTGACCATCATGATAGTGGACGCAGACAGCGGACAGACCCCTAACCCCGACTTGCAGGGAGGAACATCCGTCCTTAAAAAGGGCAAAGCTCTGAAGGGACCCTTTAGTGTAAAGGGGAGCATACTAGACCAAGTCCACATGGATGCCTACTAGGAGAAGGTGGTGCTCAGGAATTACCCTTCCTCGGAAGGGGAGCATACTCATCCCACTAGGAGCCGTGCTCAAATCATAAAGCCTGAAGGGGAGGTGACACTCGACCCGGAAGTCAGGCGCAGACAGGCTCCTAACCCTGATTAACAGAGAGGAAAACCCGCCTGCCAGGAGGCAGCGCTCGGATTTTACCCTTCCTCAGAAGGGGAGCTTACTCCTCCTGCCAGGAGCAGCGCTCGAGAGGAACCCTTTCTCAAAAGGGGAGCAATCATAACTGACTCAGGAAGCCTGATGACAGATTCTACCCAAACAGAGGGGAATTTGTCCACACGACAGTGGTGCTACTGACGAACCTTGAATTAAGGTGAGCTGCTGTCGTTGAAGAGTTCTGAGAGGACCCTTTCCGCGGAAAGGGGAGCTACTAAAGTTACTTAAAGTTCCTGAGAAGGGAGCTCCTGGATAGTCATGGTGACAGACTCCTAACCCTGAAGGCCAGGGAGGAACGCCCGTCCTGACGAGGGGCGCTCATAGGGGACCCTTTCCTCGGAAAGGGGAGAGCCCAGCTCGTGCGTGAGGCCTGAAGACTGAGAATCAGCCTGGACAAGAAGGACAGGCCCCTAACCCAGATGAACCGGGAGGAGAACCTGGCTCTGTCAGCGAGAAACAGTACTCTAAATAAACCCCTTCCGCAGAAAGGGGAGTACTACCTCAGAGAGTCGACCCTGCCCTCGGGCTAACAGGGGGATCGACAGACCCCAGTCTAGGTGGACTTATGTTCCTGTCTCAACGGGACATAAATCCCCCGGAGCAGGAACTTATGAGGATAGACTCCTAACCCTGAAGGCCAGGGAGGAACGCCCATCCCGCCGAGGGGGCGCTCGTTAGGGACCCTTCCCTTGGGAAGGGGAGAGCCCAGCTCGAGTGTGAGCCTGAAGAGTGAGAATCAGCCTGGACAAGAGGGACAGGCTCCTAACCCAGATGAACCGGGGAGAAAACCTGGCTTGTCAGTGAGAAGCGGTACTCTGAATAAACCCTTTCCGCGGAAAGGGGAGTACTACTTTAGTTACTGGAGAACTGAGAAATTGCTCCTCGGAGACAAAACTCAGGAGGTGCTGGAAAGAACCTTCGGCTGATAAGATCACTTCACAGGATCTAAAGTCCACAGAGAGAGTCTGGAAGAGGGATTCTCAGAAAAAAGGCCTGCAAAGGACAAATGTTAAACATGCCAAGGGCAATCCTAAGAAGGAAACTTAGGGAGCTTACCTTGAAGAGGACCTAAGTCCTATGTCTAACATATGCTGAGAGGGTGGTTTACCGCACGACCTGTGGCGTGGATAGGACGAACACTGCCATAACCATAACCCGTAGGATCAGAGGGGGAGCATCCGCCGTGAACTCATGTTTTTCTCTGAAAAGCAAAAACACAACACACAGGCCTGAGACAATATTACGTTCCTTTTCTTTATTAAAAGAAAAATATGGATCGTACTCACCCATGAGTGACCTGCATTTAACTCCAACTTAAACAAAACCTGTTTAAGGAGTTAAAATCCAGACCACTGGTTAATGGAGGTTCTTATGGGACATAAGAACCGCTGCGTGCAGGGAGCTCATGTTGTAGGGCTCGGACCTGGGCCTTCATGGAGTGAAGGACTCGAAGGCAGTGATCTACCTAGCCCAAATCACGTAAATCCAGAAAAGCCAATAAGCCTGGAAAAAAACTAACAGATCAGTGAAAGACCTCCGGTTAGTCCTCCTGAAAACAGCCCAAACCAGCAGAGTGGGCTGTCTATTTAAACCCTAGCAGGGGAGACATCACCATCTAGGCAAGAGCTTAAAAGAACTACTTTTATGTTTCCAAACAAAAAGTAATCAGTAAGCCCACACACAGATATCCGCAGATATCTGTATGTGTAGGAAGGACTACCAGAGGTAAAAACTGACTGAAAGCCTCCAGCCCTAAAGTAGGAAGAGTTAACATACAGCTAGCCTCAGACAGCTGTAGTTAATAAGACTGTTCCGCCATGATCTGCATAATATCATGGTCGAACTAGTCTAGGAAAATCTCTCCCCTTTATATGCACACATATACGCATATATAACATGCATATGTATATACATATACATGCACATACATATTTTATGGCAGTAAATTAACTCCACAATCGCGACGCGCAGCACATATTCGGCTCCCGCGGGAGCTAAACAAACTCCGCCCAGACGCCAAATTCCCTCGGGAATAAAACGAGCAAGGAGCCGCTGGCGACGCCGCGAATGCGTCTGTTAATGCCGCGAGAGGCAAACACTCATGCAAAATGAGGAACAGAGAAACTCACCTCCCTCCTTTGCGTACTGCATTTTCGCAATAAGCCCATTAGTCCCTCGGGAGCTGAACGAGCTGTAATTTACCACACCCACGTAGCAGAGAGTCGTAGCAAGTGGGTATGAGAGCGTGCCTCTCGTTACAAACAAGCAATGAATGCACCGATCGCATTCTACTCTCTCAAGAGGTAATCTTGCTTGCGTTCTCCCCTCACAGCTCGGGCGGTGTGAAAGTGCGGGTATCAGATTACCACACACGTCACAAGCAGGCCTCCGGTGAGAGAATATGCACTCCTAGACAAAGAGAATGCTGAAGACAGCGAAGAGGCTGTATGTTTACTTCGGCGACTCTTTATACTGTGTCGCCCGGTAGTGACGTACCAGCAGCGACGTGCGCGCCGCAGTGACGTCATACGCTGTCGCCGGCCATTTCATGGAGTTTTTCTATGCATTCTTCAGACACGAGTCACGCTGCAGCGTTCCCCAATAGCGACCCCTAGGGGACGCGGTGAGAGTTCCCTCGGAAGGGAACTAATTTTTCTATCTCAAAAACATTTTAACATTACAACCTATGCTCTCAATGTCAAATGCAGAAACATTAATTCATGCGTTCATGACCTCAAGGATAGATTAATGTAATGCTTTATTGGGTGGTTGTTCTGCTCACTTATATAAACAGACTCCAGCTAGTCCAAAATGCAGCAGCTAGAGTTCTTACTAGAACCAGAAAGTATGACCATATTAGCCCGGTTCTGTCAACACTGCACTGCACTGCTAATTACTTATAAAGCCCTCAATGGTTCAGCTCCTCAGTACTTGACATGCAAAATGTCCAGGGGGTGGATAGTTGGAATGCTAAGAGGATATACAGTTATCTGCTTGCAACGTGTCACTCACGCTCGTACGGTTCGCAGCTACGTACCTGAGAACAGAAGACAACATTCTCATCATCTAAAACGAACCGAACTGTGACGTCAGTTGAAATTGCACCAAAAGTGCTAGTGTGAAAGGACCCCGAGTTTGCATGGGACTAGGGGACTAGGTGATTGACAGCAGGGTTCACCTATCAGTGAGTAGTATGTTTGATCTGATGAGTAGTGAGAAGATGTATTATTGCCTGTTGCCCAGATGCAAAATACTGTCTTTTTCACAAACTTTCAGCAATTTTCTGAGTGAAAGTGTTTAATAAGTACTACTACCTTTTACCTTACTTGTAGCTGTAAATTAAGGTAGTATTTAGATATTTAGGTCTACAAATTACACACCATGTAGCACCATTACATAATGGGTGTCTGCTCATGTTTGATAATAAAAAAAAAAAAAAAATTGTATGAGAATTTCGCCTTTTCTGTTCTAGCAAAACAGTTTGGAGTGGACAGAAAAGTGAGTGAAAGCCAAGATCAGAGTTGATGCTCATCAGGGACAGGAGTCCTTCCCCGGTTCAAGATTTAAGAGTGCATTTAGGTAGACTGTAAACAAGAAGCTAGATTGTTATATTGGCTGAGTGTAAAATAAAAGTAAGAAAACTGAGGTGAGGTGATCCAAATATGATATATATATATACTGTGAATGAATCATGATGTGGGCTTGATGTGGGAACATATGCAGGCTTAAACTGGTCCCAGAGTACCAATTAAGCCCATGTCGGACTTCTGACTTTGGTCATAAAGTATCTTTCATATTATTATATTCTAAAGTGTACATCAACTACTTAATACTAGCATTTTAACAATTGATTTTTCTTATACAAATCAATTTATAAGATATAACAATATATGTTAATATCTATGAAAAACAGGCAGGAAAAACTTGTGTCTGTGATTCACTGAGCATCTCCCTAAGACAAATACATATTTAGAGGGCTGTGAATAGTCCAGGATGAGAATTAGGGCCGCAGCCCTGCAGAGTTTTCAGGCCAATGAAGATGAAGGCAGAAGAAGACTATTTAAGTAAACTCATTTATTAAACAAAAGTAAACTCAGGAAATGCAATAGAAAAAAGCATCAACATGTAGTACACCACAATAGCTCTTAACAGAAACAATACCTGACCCTGGACTTAAAATACACTAGTCTAGAAACTCAAAGATGACTAGTTGTTAGGAGTAACTGATGTGTAGCCATAGTGATTAATGCCTGGCAGGAAAAATATAAGAAATGAAAACATAAGCAAACACAGTCCGAATGTCACAATCACATTTTTAATAATAACTCTTAATCAGCACAGAAGTGAATTACCCTGATAGCACACAAACATCTCGGAGATGTCTATTTGATGTTTGCATTTACATCTGCAAGACGTAATATTTACGTAGTTTGCTCATCTGCAATACATCTATTGAACGTTTCCTATCAGATGACAAATAGACGTATATAAGATGTTACAATGTATGTAAAACTGACATCTTACAGATGCTTTCCAGATCAAGAGGTCTTTGACAGACATCTTGGAGACGGACATGTGGTGCTATGTGGGTAAACCACTGCTCTTCACGTTCTGCTTGACTTCAGGTGCCTGTACTCCAGAGTTAATCACACAGTCAGGATCAACACTGAAATGACTGAACATTTATAGGCTTATTGACTGTTTTGAGCCTTCTGAATCTGATCAAAACCAAGATGGATTTGCTTGCTTTTGTCAACTCTAAAACTACTCTGAATTTGTTCACCTACACTCTTAAAAATAAAGGTCCTTTACGATTCCACGGAAGAACCTTTTTTTGTCTAGATGGTTCCTTAAAGAAAATGTCTGGAGGTATGCATGCTCTAGATTAAGTCATTTGAAGAACCTTTTTGAGTCACAAAAGGTTCTTTGTGGCGAAAGAAGGTTCTTCAGATTCTAAAAAATGTAAGAAAGAGGCAGTTCTTTAAAGAACCTTTTGACTGAATGGTTCTTTCTGGAACCAAAAATGGTTAATCTATGGGATCGCTGTGAAGGACTTTTTTATAGCACCTTTATTTTTAAGAGTGTACCTTCATGAAACAGGCAGACAAAGCAGGGTTTAAGATGCTCTATGCTTCACGGCACAGAGTGAAAAAAACAAACATCATAGTCATTTTTTTCTCTGTCCTGGAGAACCCCGTCCACTGCACATTTTGTTTGTCTCCCTTATCCTTATGACACACTCAGTTCAGGTTTGGCTAATTTGGTCATTTAAAACCCCTTCCACACAAATAGGGTCTCACAAGCACATGTCTTTGCAGATGCATCTTTAATGGCGGAATACATTTTACACATGAAGCTTCACATGATTGTTAAAGTTCCCTTGATGTCTGAAACTTTTTCCACAATGATGGCAGGTGAACGGCTTCTCTCCAGAGTGAACTCTCATGTGAGTCTGAAGGTTTGCTTTAACGGTGAAACTCTTCTCACACTGAGAGCAGGCGAAAGGCTTCTCTCCGGTGTGTATTCGGATGTGATTCTTAAGGTGCGACTGCTTTGTGAAAGTCTTTCCGCAGTGATGGCACATGTTAGGCTTCTCTCCAACGTGAGTCGTTATGTGAATCTTCAGATGATCGCCGTCTATAAAACTCCTTCCACACTGATGACATTTAAAACAGTCTTCCCTTGAGTGAATTTTCATGTGGTTACTAAGAGTTGCTTTGCACCTGAAACAATTCCCACACTGGTCGCATATAAAGGGCTTCTCTCCGGTGTGAATTCTCATGTGAGTGTTAAGATTTCCTTTGCACGAGAAACTCTTCGCACACAGTGTGCAGTTATAAAGTCTCACTCCGGTGTGAAGACTCATGTGGTTATTAAGGTCTCCTTTACGTATGAAACGCTTCCCACACTGATCACACGTGAACGACTTCTCTCCAGTGTGAACTTTCAGGTGAGTGTTCAGATTGACTTCTTGTGAGAAGCTCTTTCCACACTGTTTGCAGGTGAACAGCCTCTCTTCACTGTGAACTCTCATGTGATTCGTAAGGTACTTATTTGTTTGGAAACTCTTTCCACATTGATCACATACAAATATTTTCTCTCTAGTGTGAACTCTCTTTTTGTTTTGTTCTTGTGTTTGATTAGAACTGTTAGGTTTGGTCTTCTGAGCTCTTTTTCGTGAGGAAATCTTTTTAGTCTGTCTGGGTTTTTCACCAGTCGTGAAATCATGGTGGATCTCACCCTGATTTTTCTCTTCCACTTCACTGAGTTCTTGACTTTCCTTTTTCAGTTCCACTGGGTCTAAGGTGGAAAAAGAGACAAATGCAAATTAACCAATTATGGGGCCAAGCACAAAGAAGAGATATGTCAGGCAGCATCAGACCAGCTGCATCAATGTGCAATTAAAGACATAGTTAAGATTCCAAGCAAAAAGGCTGAAAAACCAAATACAGTCACATAAAGATGATTGAAAGATTCATCACTGTCCAACACCAGGTGTTACTGTTATGAGATTGATGTGGTGTGTTTAGTGTGAGGTGACAAAGGCACACTCAAAGTTTGGTGTCATTATGTCAAAGCTTTGCAAAGACAAAGCGTCAGAGTCATTTTATCATCAAGTCTAAAATTTGTAGCGGTGCTGTACGAAAACGGTTTCATCAATCAACATGAAATCTATAACTTTTTGTCAGCACTGTCTGAAGATGATCTGACTCGATTTTGGTGAAAATCGGACAAATGGTCTGGGAAGAGTTCAAAAAAGTTTCAAGGTTTTCAACAATCAATATGGCGGACAGTAAGTTTGGCCAACAATGGCATAAATGGTATCTATGTTTTCGGATATTTTGAGACCACTTCATAACAATAGGCTAGTGCAATCTACAGTTATTAGCATTTTCGGAAATGTATTAATTAATAGTTAATGAATGGTTTATTACTCTTGACCAATAGGTGGGGCTGTTATCAAATTGATGTGGTGTGATCAGTGTGAGGTGTCAATGCCACATACAAAATTTGCAAATATCTCAAAGATTTGCAGAGATACAGCCTCAGATGCACTTTGGCATTTTTCTGGCAAATTTGTAGATGCATTAAACGAAAACCGTTTCATATTTTGACACAAAATCCATAACTTTTTGTCAGCATGGTCCGAAGATGATCCGATCGGGTGAAAATCTGACCAACGATCTAGGAGGAGTTCGAAAAAGTAGGTTTTGAACAATAGCAGACAGGAAGTTTAGCCAATTTTGGCCAAATCAATATCAATGTTTTCGGCATGACCCAAAGAATATCTTGAGATCACTTTCTTTACAATAAGCCATTTTGATCAGAAGTTATTAGCATTTTTACAAAGTTTATTATAACCCCCAAACTTTTTGAGTGTTGTCAGGGCATACTGAGTTTTGTAATGTCAATGAGTTTATAAAATATAGCATTTTTTAAACTGTGGCCCTTTCATTTTATAAATTATTTTATTTTTTTATTAATTTATTTGTTTACATGCCTGCCGGGTATTTTAAGTTGAGGTGCTATTCGTTTTTATATTAGACTTTTTTATAGATATATTTACTGTTGCACTAATGTCCAGAAGTGAAGAGTTTATGTAATTTATCACTTGATTGTTCAAGCTACCTCACAGAAGTGCTCTGTTAGTTAACGGAGTTGTTAAATGTTAAAATAAGGGGAATTAAATAAAAAATAAGGAACATCCTGGATCTGTTTCTTTGCTCTTCTTTATTCTTTTTTTTATGTATTATAGAGGTATCGGATCGGGACTCGAAATCAAATGACTCGGACTCTAGGGCAAAAAAAGCTGATTGGGACAACCCTAATTCTAAATTATTTACAGGGAGCTCTTGATCGCATTATGTCTATATCACTTCACCAAATGTTTTCAGTTATTTAAAAAAATCTTTACAGCCTAAAACACCAAAATTACCAAACCCCAGGGCAGCACTGGTAAATAAATATGGTAAACAATAGGATAAAATTGGCCGATTGTTTCCATGTTTTGGCACGAATTACCTTATATTAAAGGTTGTATCAGCGATTTCTAGCCTAAAACATAAAGTGTCAATCTCAGCTGACCTTTCTTCACGATCCGCTCGCTGCCTGCCCCATAAATTGTCTGTGAAAAAACCGCGTCTCTCTGGTCAGCCTAGGGTCCGAGATATGCCAAAAAAACAATCGGCACTACCAACCTTTCCACACATAAACAAACAGTGTTCCAACCAATCAGCATCAGGGGTTTGGTGTTGTGGACTTTCCTACTGGTGCTGGGATGTGAGGGAGGCGGAGCGAAAGTCCACAACACCAAACCCCTGACGCTGATTGGTTGGAACACTGTTTGTTATTGTGTGGAAAGGTTGGTAGTGCCGATTGTTTTTTTTGGCATATCTCGGACCCTAGGCTGACCAGAGAGACACGGTTTTTTCACAGACAATTTATGGGGCAGGCAGCGAGCGGATCGTGAAGAAAGGTTAGCTGAATTTGACACTTTATGTTTCAGGCTAGAAATCGCTGATACAACCTTTAAGTACGGCAAGCACATACTCTATACTCTAAAGAAACACAGTGAACACTAACATCACTTCACAACATGGCACTGTATCTATATATCATTTATTCATCATTATAATTTACGTTATATTAAGCACGATATTGGGAAAATATGTGATATTGGTGTTGAATATTGCAATAATGATATTTCTTGTGATATTACATTTCCCTAGAGAAATGCTTTAAGTAAGGGATAATGTACAGGCAGCCGGTAGTTATCGCAGTAATAAGCCCCGACAGTGTGATCAGGATTGTATCACACTGAAGGGGCTTATTTCGCGATAACTACAGGCTGCCTGTACATTATCCCGCTTATTACACGGCTGCTTGCCACATAAGGAAAAAACTGGACATGAATATGAATTTGAAATCTTTTATTGGCATATTTGTTTTAAATTAACATTTTTATCCTTCCGCGAAACGATATAGTACCACGTGACTAACATTCAAACTATGTACGTTAGTAAGACAATTTAAATAGATTAATGTCGAAATTTTCCATTGTTAATTGTGGTTGTCCAGTGTTTGTCACAAGATGGCGCCAAACGGTAATCTTTGTTGGCACGGAGGGATTTTAAACATACAAGTAGTACCGGCTATGCGTTATTACTTTGGAGCGGTGATTATTTGAAAAGAACAAACCTGCAAATGTCTCAACTGACCAATCAGAATCAAGCATTCCAAAGAGCCGTGTAATAATAATTATTATTGTTATTATTATTATTATCTATTTTTTTAAATCATTTATATATGTAATGATCATGCTAAAATAAACAGGTAATAGATATTCTTCTGTCATCCAAATTAAATCTAATTCAGGCTAAAAAAAGGAAGTGGTCAAAGAAGTTGCAAAAATTTTGAATGACTTAAAACCTCGACTTATATTCTGATTTCTGGTTTGCTGTTACCATAGACCTGCAAACACAAAATAAATTGCTTTCAAACATTACATTTTATTAACCATACACTCAAGAGCATCTTTCAAACTAAATATTTCCTTGCCTTGCCTGTTTTTTTTGTAAATAAAACAAATATTATGAAACAAAAATGTAATAAAAAAATAAAAAAATTTACTATTAAAACTATTAAAGTAAGGAGCTTCAAAAAAAAAAAAAAAAAATTATTTTTAATGCACCGATCTTGATTCCTCATGGCCGATTCCAATTGCCAGGCAAATCAAATGGGCTGTTTCTGAAAGCCTCAGAATTATTTTATTTTTTTTAATTACAGTATAAATAACAAAAAAAAAAATAGACAATAAATGCAGCCATATTCAAAGTAGACTAATCTTTCAATATTCAAAGTGCAAATAGAGACTGAATTTACTTATTATAGCCCACTGTTCTAATAACAGCCTAGATATTTGATCTAGCATAATTTGTGCTCTCTAAGCGTGGGGTATGAAAATTGCTTTTGAATGCACATGCGCGTTTTACTTTTGGTTTCGTTTTAAGGATCGCGCGAAACTCTCGGCAGTGCAGAGAATGCATTCTGCAATACAAGAGGTTACTTTAACCCCTTCAGCTCTGCTGCATATTTTGGATTTTTTTACTGATTTTGGCATACCTGAATTTAAAATAGTGCCCTGCTCACATACATTGGAGTAAATTGTTAAAAATTATCTCATTTTACAGAAAAAAATTAATTTTTACACATGGGTGGAATGATTAAAATGTTTTTATTGTATTTTTTCATATTTGAATGCTAAACACACACACAAAAAAATCTAATTTAGCTTTTTTTATTATGTTTTTATTTGAGCTTGTTATTTGAAATCTGTTTGGTCTATGATGCTGCAGAAAGTTTCTTTTGATTCCACTATGTGCCAGTAAAACGGGAAAAAAGAATTTAAGCTGTGCCATTTAAAAAAAAAAGTTAGAGAGATATAATTGAAGGGAGGCAAAATGTCCTCTAGGGGTCTCTATTCTGCAAGACAAGGCATACCTGAATTGAAAAGTATCCCATTTCCACATTCATAGGGCTAAATGGATGAAAATGGTCTCATTTAACACAAAACACCTTACATTTTAACACATGGGTGGAATAATTCATAATTCCCTGATAGCACACTTACATCTCGGAGATGTCTATTTGACGTCTGCATTTACATCTGCAAGATATCTGAAAGACGTAGTTTGCTCATCTGCAATACATCTATTAGATGTTTCCCATCAGATGTCTATTAGATGTCTTTAAGATGCTGAATCAGAATGTAGGTAAAACTGACATCTTACAGACAAAAGACAGATGCTTTCCAGATCAAGAGACCTTTAACAGACGTCTTGCAGATGTACGTGTGCTATCTAGGTTATTATTGCTTTTGTTCATAATTCATAGCTTTCTAACTCTTATTGAGCGAGATACAGTTGTAAGGTTAGCAAAAGCTTTGTAAAGAAATGAAACTAGGTCGCGCCACAACAATTTCTCGCACTTGCAACAAATGCTCCCAAATATAATTTGAGGTTGTGCAGATTAAATTTTGGGAGCATAAACGGTCGCAATTTTGATCCCTGTATATTTCAGACGTACAGTTCTTTTTAGGCACAAGTTCAGCGCTGTTGTCATTTTCTCCCTTCATACTCCTGCCGTATTTATTTTTCTAAAACGGTTAGTTCCATTCCTCAATTCTGATTGGTCAGCAGCTGTGTCGTAGTCATGATACGGCACTGCTCTGACCGCTTCACTCAAAGGTTTTGTGTATCATTGAACCTTTTTAGCAACCACCCTTAGCAACGTAAACACAGCTGCAGCAGTTAGGGACTACTTTTTACAGCGGAAGGCAGTTAATGATTTTACCTTATGAAAACGTACAACCTAATATATATAAATTAATATATATTTTGGATTTTAATGTTTTTATTGTGTGGTAACCGTTTTATAAAAGCAATAAGGTACTTGAGGCCTCTCGTACCTTATTGCTTAATTCATTCTCTGCTCTGAGGCACCAGGTTCACCTTTTGGCCCGTTCTAGCCAATAACATTATAGAACCTACTTGGGAGGCGGGTTGAAAGAGAGTAAGCCCCCATCTGTTCGGTCAAATCAGGACAATTTATGCATGCAACGCACAAATGTTTGGCACATAAATTAAATGTCAGTTATCGCAACTTTCTGCGATACTGATATCGCGTATACTAATAGCGCGATAACGATAATTTTTGATATATTGTGCAGCCCTAATATTAAAGGTGCAGTGTGTAGATTTTTGCGGCATCTAGCGGTTAAGTTTTGAATTGCAACCTGATTGCAACCAACGGCTCCGTCCACCGCTCACCCCTCCCTTTACAGAAACTACGGCAACCGACAGGCGATTAAGATGTCGTCGTTTCAGACAGCAAAGAATAATCAAGTTTCTTTTAAAACGTAAATAAGAGAATTATATTTACTTGATAATTCAATAAAACGATGTTATTGTGAATATTGCAGTTACTTGTTCATCATTGTGTCAGTGTTTTTTCCCAAGAACAGCAGTGATGAAACGCGATCTGTAGAGCAGTTTGTCCGTTCAGGGCTACAGTAGAAACATAACGGCGGCTTCCATGTGGGGGGACCCGCGGTCTATGTAGATATAAACTGGTAATTGTAAGGTAATAAAAACATAATGATTAATTAAGTAAGGTCTTTATTCACCCCTGAAAACATAGTTATGTATATGATATTGCATTTCTGTCTAGAGATAATCTTAAATATTACACACTGCACCTTTAAGCCACACAAGTCTTAACACCCTTGAAATCCAAAAGCTTAGATTTTTGAAAAACACTTACATTGCATGTTTACGTCTCATTTCTTTAGAAATAATGAGCATTTCTTTAACAGCAACAAAAATACGGCAGTCCAAGTAGTCTTTAGCATTGCATTGCATTTTTTTTCCCCTCAGAATCCTCATCAGATCATAACTGGAAGTTACTATAGACAATCGCCGCTGTCTGAAAGCGAACTTTGAGGTAAAAATAGTTTAAAATATCTTTTATTGGAGAACATGGGAAATGAGCAGTAGTTTTGAAATTATTCAGGTATGTTAAAGTGTAATATGATAACATGTTTTGCTCTCATATGACTTTCCTCAAATATATCATTGATTTCTGTGGAACTGCATATTTGAACAAGAATCAAATGAGTGAGTCCAGCCTTGAGAATTAAAAAAACAACCTGTTTGTGCCTCAGTATCTTCATGTTTGACTCTGATTGTTTCTTCAATCCACACGTCTTCACTCTCCTCTTTAATACACGACATCTTTATTATAGTCAGTCACCTGGATCCTGGAGTTGCTTCAGCCAGTATTTTTCTGTGTTGATCCTGTTTAAAATGAGAATGATTAACAGAAAGAAAAATAAATCTAAACTAAATTTCTGGGTACGTGTCTCAATCAGCTCCCTAATTCAGTAGTCAGCACACTGAGGTAGCGTCAGAGGTAGTTAATGCCCTTAAATGACCTGACAAGACAAAAACAACAAAAAAAATAGCACTTACAACGGAAATTATACACAAGTTTAATGTTTGCATTAAGATTTAAATTTGGTATGTGGAAATAATATTTAATAAGAGTTCTGCAACGTTATCATTACACATATTTGTCTTTGTTGCTCTCTTTTTATTTACGCTGTTTTTTTTATGAGAAGCAGCTCGGTTTCTCTCAACACTACTTTCCAGAGGCTGAATTCGTCTTTATGATAAACATATTCATGAAATTGGGAGCCAAAGCAGACGCAGCTTCTCTGTTCCTCATCTGGAGTGTTTGACTTATCTAGCGACATTAATAAAGGATCGCATTAAAATCTTACATTCAAAAATACGTTTTATATACATTCCTCTAAACGAGCTGTATTTATTTACAGACGAAATGATTAAAAGCACTCACCTCTCTTCTTCAGCCAAAGCGCATACGCGAGAGCGGGCGGGCGCGCGCGTATGACGTCACACCGCCAGACCAAAACAAAAGTCTTTTTGGCTAACATTATTATATATATATATATTACTGACAATATATATAATCCATCACAGAATTTCTCATGGTTTACTGGCTCTTATGGGAATTGTATTTTAATTGTTCTGTACTGGTAATTTGGTGGCTTGTTAAAAACCTAATTAAATATGTCCCAAAAACAAAATACATGAAACAATTTGGTTAAATGTTGAATAGTTGAATCACCCTGAGAACATAAAGGAAATAAATATATGCTTTATGTGTGGGATTAAACCTGGGTTTAACACAGTTTTAATGGTGTGAATAGAAATTTTTCATTAAAAATTAAAAATGTGTTATTTCTAAATGCTAATGAATGTGGTTTGCATTTTCTCATGTTATCTTTATTAAAATTGTCAGGAGGTATTAGTCCGTGCTGAAATGTGTTTATAATTTTAACTAGTTACATATTAACCCTGCAAAAAAAAAATGAATGCCTTTTTTACTAGTGGGGTGAGCAAAAAAAAAAAAAAACTAATTTCTAATTTTTCTTACCCACAGATTTTTAGCTTAGAATTTTTAGATATTTTTTGGCTGGAAACAAGACAAAAAATTGAAGTAATATTTTTTTTTTTTTTGGCAGTGATACTCTTAGATTTTAATTATTAGTAATTGATTAACAAACATAATTTCCTCCCCAAATCAGCCCTCTATAATAGATGCACACTGAAAATGAACATAACTGTTTAGATCACAATGATAAAATGTTTTTTTAAACTGATTTTAGTGATGTAAAATGGTGTTCTTTCACATGTGCAATTGTGTACACAAAAATAAAGTTACAGTTTTTGCCGAATAAAGCAATATGTAATATTATTTAATATTAATAAGAGAAATATGACAATAGGTTGATTTGTGACTCATCATCTTCTCTTTTTAAGAGTGAAAAGTTCTGTTAATAAAAAAAAAATGCAGTAACCAGTATATGAGAAACTCCAGAGGTACATCCATCAGAAGAAAATACCCTGATAGCACACGCACATCTCAGAGATGTCTATTTGACGTCTGCATTTACATCTGCAAGACGTTGTTTGCTCATCTGCAATACATCTATTGGACGTTTCCTATCAGATGTCAAATAGACGTCTATTAGATGTCTTTAAGATGTTTATGAATTAGAATGATGTATGATCACAAACATCTTAAAGACATCTAATAGACATTTATTTGACATCTGATAGGAAATGTCCAATAGATGTATTGCAGATGAGCAAACATTAAAAGATGTATCGCAGATGTAAATGCAGACATTAAATAGACGTCTTCAAGATGTACGTGTGCTATCAAATGTGAACCAAACTGTGTAATATAAGGTGCAAAACTAGTATACATTTTAATTTAATTCATATGATTAAACAATTAAATTATACTGTAATGTAGAGTATAAGCATTCAATTATTTTTAACATTGTCCCTAATAGCACACGTACATCTTGGAGACGTTGGCATTTACATCTGCAAGACGTAGTTTGCTCATCTGCAATACATCTATTGGACGTTTCCTATCAGATGTCAAATAGACGTCTATTAGATGTCTTTAAGATGTTTATGAATTAGAATGATGTATGATCACAAACATCTTAAAGACATCTAATAGACATTTATTTGACATCTGATAGGAAATGTCCAATAGATGTATTGCAGATGAGCAAACATTAAAAGATGTATCGCAGATGTAAATGCAGACATTAAATAGACGTCTTCAAGATGTACGTGTGCTATCAAATGTGAACCAAACTGTGTAATATAAGGTGCAAAACTAGTATACATTTTAATTTAATTCATATGATTAAACAATTAAATTATACTGTAATGTAGAGTATAAGCATTCAATTATTTTTAACATTGTCCCTAATAGCACACGTACATCTTGGAGACGTTGGCATTTACATCTGCAAGACGTAGTTTGCTCATCTGCAATACATCTATTGGACGTTTCCTATCAGATTTCAAATAGACCTCTATTAGATGTCTTTAAGATGTTTATGAATTAAAATGTATGTAAAACTGACATCTTACAGACGTCTGCCAGGCGTTTGCACACAGCAGATGCTTTCCAGATCAAGAGATCTTTAAAAATACATCTTGCAGACGTGCATGTGCTATCTTGGGTGTTACTACTTGGACTCAAGACTTCTTACCACTACACTAATAGTTTTATAATCAGTTTATGAAAAGGCTACTTAATATACTTTAAATCACTATTCAAAATATATTTAAAGATCAGTTTTACAAAGTAATAAACTCTATTCTTATCTATTGTCATATTTATATTATTTGTGTGTAATTGTCTCAGCACGTTTGTGATTTTAGAGAGTGGCTTGTAAACAGGACTTTTGTTTTGGTTTGGTTTGGCGATGTGATGTCATAGGGCTGCGCTCCTGCATCTGTTGTGATTCGGATGAAGAAAGGTTTGCCAACAAATTAACAGAAGAAGAAGAAGAAGAAGAAGAAAGGTTTGTGCTTTTAATCATTTAAAGGGTTTAATAGATATTAACTATTTCGTCTTTTTTTGTAGTTTTTACAGTAACTGTTAAATTAATTAAACGTTATTTATTGTAGCATCATCTAGCATTAATAAGCAATATTTTGTGCTTGTAAAGCACACCTACTTATGAGGAGCAAAAAAGGTGCGTGTCATTTCTCTCCATATATCGTGCATCAGTTACTCAAAAACACGAATACAGTCACTGGCAGGAGAAACGGAGCTTTTTGAAACTACGAGTCAAATGAATCAAATGCCTCCAAAATGATTCAATGATTCGAATCGCTGCTTAAAACAGTGTAAATGCAACGAGAACAAACACAAACGAGTTTAATGTCAACTTTTACAAAACAACAGCAAATGTTTTCATTAAAGAGTAATTGTGAAGTCTACAAATCAATACTCAATGTGAATTATAAATGCCTAAAAGTGGAGGCACATTTATAATTTCTTTTAAACATTTACTACTTTCTCTGTTGTAGATCTTTTCACCAACATCAGTCACAACTACCAAAGATTCATTCATTTTCATTCAAATTAATTAGTTTTAACCCTTTAAATTCTACCCAGATAGCACACATACATCTTAGAGATGTTTATTTGACATCTGCATTTACATCTGCAAGACATCTGAAAGACGTAGTTTGCTCATCTGCAATAGGTCTATTTGACGTTTCCAAATAGATGTCAAATAGACGTCTATTAGATGTCTTTAAGATGTTTATGAATCAGAATATATGTAAAATTGACATCTTACAGACGTCTGCCAGACATCTTGCAGATGTACATGTGCTATCTGGGTAGTTTGTTTGTTTCTTTTTTATTAAAAATAAACATAAAAATAAATTATTTTCTATATACTGCTAAATTAGTTTAGTCTTTTTTACTTTCTCTGTTGTAGATCTTTTTACCAACATCAGTCCTGGTAATAATTACCAAATTTCGTTCAAATCCTTCAGTTTTAACCCTTTAAACCCTGCTTTCTGTTAATTATTCTCATCTTGAACACAGGAAAAACTCCTTTTGATGCAGCTGGGATCCACGTGGCACACCATAAAGATGGCATTTATTAAAGAGGAGAGTGAAGACCTGAAGATTGAAGAAGCTTTCAGAGTCAAACATGAAGATACTGAGGAACAAACAAAGACGGTATTTATTAAAAAGGAAAGTGAAGACATGAAGACTGAAGAAACATTCAGAGTCAAACATGAGGATACTGAGGAACAAACAGGTTGGTTTTCATTTCCAAAGCTGAACTCACTCTGATTCTTATTAAAATGTCCAGCTCTACAAAAATTGATTATTTTTATGAAGAATGACATATGAGTGTCATAATTAAAGTTGTTTTATTTGACGTGGGTCGAGATCACATGGTCAGACTAATACTAATGCTGTCTTCAGCTGAGAAAATCTTACTCACAAGTTGTTATTTGACATGAGACATTACATTATGAAAAATAATACACAGTTAATTTGTGTAATGTTAAACCCAATATCTATAGGGTACATTTGGACCATGTGACTACATAGCCACAGTCGGAGCTGAGACAATGTCTAATTGATCTTTAGATACTAGATAGTCAAGATTATTTATACAGCTATTCTTACAATACAAGTTGTGTCAACGCAACCTTACAGTATTAAAATAAGACAAAGTGTCAATAATAATGCAAAATACATCTAGATACTTTGGATATTAACCCTTGTGTGAGCCTATGGACATTTTTGTCCATTTCAGTTTTGTGAGTCTGTGTTAATGCCAACTGCGTAAAATTTTGGCCCAGGTGTTTATTTTTATTGAAATTTTAATATTTCACCCTCATTTTCTTAAAAAAAAAAATCAGTTTTACCCTCCATACAAAAGTACTCACACTCAGGACCTTAAGGACAAAAATGTCCCACTTGAACCTATTAAATCTCCAGTCTATTTTAACCCAGGGCCATTTGACTATAAAATGATTCAATATTTGCCAATAGGCAATCATTCTATCGGCAAGGCTTCAAATTTGCCATTTTGTTTACCATTTTTTACTAGATTGTGCAATTTTTTTTTTCAAATTTGGCATATACAGTATGTACGGAAAGTATTCAGACCACCTTAAATGTTTCACTCTTTGTTATATTGCAGCCATTTGCTGAAATCATTTAAGTTCATTTTTTTCCCTCATTAATGTACACACAGGCATGAGTCTTTTTTGGGAAAGATGCAACAAGTTTTTCACACCTGGATTTGGGGATCCTCTACCATTCCTCCTTGCAGATCCTCTCCAGTTCTCTCAGGTTGGATGGTAAACGTTGGTGGACAGCCATTTTTAGGTCTCTCCAGGGATGCTCAATTGGGTTTAAGTCAGGGCTCTGGCTGGTGGGCCATTCAAGAACAGTCACAGAGTTGTTGTGAAGCCACTCCTTTGTTCTTTTAGCTGTGTGCTTACTAGTGTTGGGTTCGAGTCCACATAAGCCGAGTCCAAGTCAAGTCCGAGTCTTTAACCATTCGATTCCGAGTCGAGTCCGAGTCCAACTAAACACTACTGTTTGTCAGTATCTTAACCTTGTTTTAACCTTTACAACTAGAATAAGGCAATGACAATATAAATGTAACAAAAGATAACCTCTATTGCATATTGCCATTTTGATTTTTTTGTTTTTACACCATCTCATAATTACTGCTGAAAAAAATACAGCATATGCTGGTTAGGTATGTTTTGGTGCAAAAGGACCAGCATAAACCAGCAAGTGACTAGCATAAACCAGCTAAAACCAGCATCTCAGCACCAAAACATACATATGCTGTTTTTTTCAGCAGAGGTCCTTCTCAACAAACTTAAAGTAATGTAACAGAAGTTATAGCTTACGTATTATGACATATTTCAGAGTGAAATAGCTTTTAGAATGTGAAAAATTATAGGACAGGACTTGACTTTATTTGATGTTATATAGTAAATGTATAAATTCAACGGGGTGGGTAGGAAGATTAGTGAATGAGACCTGAGGAGCAGAGAAAGCACCTCTTATCTCTGATTGTGGCTGTGTTTTGGGTTTATATAATGAATGGTAAGACCTTAGACAGGGTAGATGGCATTTAAATTTTTTTCTTGGATGAAAATGAGGCTGTAAGGGTTAATGACAGTTTTTAAGTAGCAGTCTATGGAAGCCGTGGAATAAAAGAGTAAAAAAAGTACATTTGATTTCATATTTAAAAATTTCACGATTCCGAAATTATATCTCACAATTCTGATAAGAAAGGTCATTATCACTTTTTAGCTCAAAATTAATGAGTTTATATCCCACACTTCTGGCATTTATAAGTTATAAAGTCCAAAATACAACATATAAACGACAAATTAAAAAAAAAAAATTCTGAATTGTGAGATAAAATAGATAAATGTAATATGACGCAGTCTGCTGCAGCAGGTTTACGCTGCTGTCACTTTAAGCCCGGACGCACAGATCATATATTTTGACACATCCGTATTTCTCCCAACTGTTCTAATTAACTCAAGACAAAACTGACTGCATTTGCATGAATAATCTCCAAGATAGTGCATTTTGACATTACCTTTCGTGTAAGCGTGTAGCAATAACATGCAAAAGAGTTCTTAATTGAGCATTCACATGTTGACTGAGAGGTGCTTTCGGTGAGCCCGATTTGGGTGTGTGTATGCAAAGAAACCAGGTAGCTTTCAAGTACTGGCAAGACTTTTAAACATGTGTGAATACTGAATGTCACTTTCATAATAATGCATCTAGTCAGAAAAATTTCCATCATCTGTCCCTGGACTCGGCTGGACTCTGCAATAATTCCCGAGTCCGAAAAGCTCGAGTCCGAGTCAAAATGCATCCGAGTCCGCTAAAAATTGTACTCGAGACCGGACTCGAGTCCGAGTACAAGTCTGAGTACCCCAACTCTAGTGCTTAGGGTCATTGTCTTGTTGGAAGGTAAATCTTCGGCCCAGTCTAAGGTCCTGAGCACTCTGGAGTAGGGATGGGCATTTCTGATCATATTTCATTTCGATTAATCCACAGGTTTGAGAAACGAGTACTCGATTAATCGGGGGTGGAGTTTAAGCAAGGGGCAGGGCGTTTGCGTCACAGTATACAGTAAACATTTAAAAGAAATATCAGCATGAGGTGAAGCTGAAGCACTTTTTCTACATGACACATTGTATATAAAATTAATCACATAATACTAGATACATAAATATGTAAATGTTATATTACAAATTGTATTTATCTACACAAAATGCATGTGAGCTTGAACTACGTGCAATCATAAAGTAGTGGATGCGCTTCTCCCGTTACTTTAAAACAACGGAAACTGAAGCCCCGCAAATTTTTTGAGTCAATCGATCGTCATTTTCATGCTCGATCGTCGCTGATGGATTCGAGTAATCGATTAATCGAGTACTTGTGCACATCCCTACTCTGGAGAAGGTTTTCGTCCAGGAAATCCCTGTACTTGGCCGCATTCATGTTTCCCTCGATTGCAACCAGTCGTCCTGTCCCTGCAGCTGAAGAACACCCCCACAGCAGGATGCTGCCACCACCATGCTTCACTGTTGGGACTGTATTGGACAGGTGAGGAGCAGTGCCTGGTTTTCTCCACACATACCCTTTAGAATTAAGGCCCAAAAGTTCTATCTTGGTCTCATCAGACCAGAGAATCTTATTTCTCACCATCTTGGAGTCTTTCAGGTGTTTATTCATGTGTCTTGCGCTAAGGAGAGGCTTCCGTCGGGCCACTCAGCCATAAAGCCCCGACTGGTGGAGGGCTGCAGTGATGGTTGACCTTCTACAACTTTCTCCCATCTCCCGACTGCATCTCTGGAGCTCAGCCACAGTGATCTTTGGGTTCTTCTTTACCTCTCTCACCAAGGCTCTTCTCCCCCGATAGCTCAGTTTGGCCGGACGGCCAGCTCTAGGAAGGGTTCTGGTCGTCCCAAACGTCTTCCATTTAAGGATTATAGAGGCCAATGTGCTCTTAAGAGCCTTAAGTGCAGTAGAAATTTTTTGTAACCTTGGCCAGATCTGTGCCACAATTCTGTCTCTGAGCTCTTCAGGCAGTTCCTTTGACCTCATGATTCTCATTTGCTATGACATGCACTGTGAGCCGTAAGGTCTTATATAGACAGGTGTGTGGCTATCCTAATCAATTCCAATCAGTATAATCAAACACAGCTGGACTCAAATGAAGGCGTAGAACCATCCCAAGGATGATCAGAAGAAATGGACAGCACCTGAGTTAAATATATGAATGTCACAGCAAAGGGTCTGAATACTTAGGACCATGTGATATTTCAGTTTTTCTTTTTTAATAAATCTGCAAAAATGTCAACAATTCTGTGTTTTTCTGACAATATGGGGTGCTGTGTGTACATTAATGAGGGAAGAAAATGCACTTAAATGATTTCAGCAAATGGCTGCAATATAACAAAGAGTGAAACATTTAACAGGATCTGAATACTTTACATACCCACTGTATATATATATAATATATATTTTTTTTTATTTAACACTACATAAAAAAATGCTTCAAAAATAATGTTGTTCTACACTGACACACCCAAGAATCTAATAAGCAAAGAAAAAATCTGTTGCATTATGCCAACAAACCAGCATTTAAAGGGCTACAATTCAGAAAATTAAAGAATGTTTGGTGTCTATGGATAGAACAGATGCTGGTTAAAAAAATTGACATCAGTGTAAGTGGAAAAAATATAAATAAATCATGTTTTTGGACATAGATATTTTTGTCCATTTTGCACCTATGGCTTAATATCCTTCGTATGGCCATTCAGTTGGCCTCTGGTCAGCTTTAAAACATTGTTTCTGTCAAAATTTACTGTAAATATAATAGTCAATTCTCTTTGAGCTAAATTAAGCTGTTTCTCTTACAACCAAGTAAAAATCAGTACATGGAAATGGAAAACATTTCCCAGAATGCATTGTTTTTCAAAGTATAGTACCATTTTAATTTAATGTCAGTCTTTACAATGTGAGGTTAATGTGTGTTTTTCTTATTTCCCATTGTAGACCTGATGCCACTGAAAGTGGAGAGACCAGAACTGATAAAAGTAGGAGAGAAGGATCAGTGTGAGGAACTTCATAAAAAATCCATAAAGACTAAGCAGACCTCTTCACGAAAAAGAGCCCAGAAAACCAAATCTAACACCTGCCATCAATGTGGAAAGTGTTTTAGTAGGAAAAATATTCTTGAAGATCACATGAGAGTTCACACTGGAGAAAAGCCTTTCACCTGCCATCAATGTGGAAAGAGTTTCAGTCAAAAAGGGAACCTTATAATCCACATGAGAATCCACACCGGAGAGAAGCCTTTCACCTGCCCACAGTGTGGAAAATGTTTCTCTATAAAGCGGAACATTGTAACACACATCAGAATTCACACTGGAGAAAAGCCATTCACATGTGATCAGTGTGGACAGAGCTTCGCGCTAAAAGAAACCCTAAATATTCACATGAGAAATCACTCGGGAGAGAAAGGCTACATTTGCCAACAGTGTGGAAAAAGTTACATCTATAAAAAAAGCTTTGAGACTCACATGAGAGTTCACACTGGAGAGAAACTGTACACATGCTCTCAGTGTGGAAAGAGTTTCAGACACAGATCATCCCTTGCTTACCACATAAAAGCTCACACCGGAGAGAAACCTTACACCTGCAAACTGTGTGAGAAGAGCTTTACATGGAAAGGATATCTGAAGACTCACATGGCCATTCACACCGGAGAGAAGCCGTTCACATGTGATCATTGTGGAAAGAGTTTCGGACGTAAAGCAACCCTGAAGAAACATGTGAAGATTCACTTTAAGTGAGAACGGTTTTACATGTTGTCAGTATGGAATGAGTTTCACAGACACCTTAAGAATCATGCAGTAACTGGAGACAAATGTGCCATCACTCCAAATGAAATTTCTATTGGATTGAAGAGTCGGTGTAAACCTGAAAAAAAATTTATCAGCACACAGCAACATCATTAATGTTATATTTCCAAAGGCAGTGTAAAATACAGAGTCTTGGTGTTATTTTAACATCAGAAGTTAATGAAATAGCACTGCTTTTCATATTGACCTGCTTCATGAAAACTGGAAGAGAATGTAGAGTTGAATTTATTTTTATTTTTTTTATCATGTTGGAAAGTACTTGAGTGGCAGTCTGGACATTTTCCATTGGTTTATAACCCACCATTAAACAAAATATATATTAGATTAGATTAAGATTATTTATATAGTGCTTTTAACAATACAAATTGTGTCAAAGCAACTTTACAGTATTAAAATAGGACAATAGTGTTAAAAAAGCAAAAGTTCCATCTCAGAATAGTTTTAGCACGTTACTGAATGTTATACTGCAATATTTATGATTTACTTTTGTTGGTAATGTTTTTACAGAGCAAACGTACATTAAGTGGGGGGCCACAGGCAAAATTTAACATACTGCGAAAAAAATGCAGGAGTCTTCATATACCTGTTTGTCATTGCCAACCCCAGCCTGTGTATGATCACGACTCTGTTGTTAAATAAAAGCTTTGCATATGGATCCACCAGATTCACACCTCCGTCACTCTGTTACAGTATGACCTGGGTTGTGTTTCATTTGGTTATTTTGTTTATTAGCCATTTCCATGTGTCCATGCTGTACATCCCTGCTGAAAAACAAACAGCTAAAACCAGCCTAGGCTGGTTGGCTGGTCGAAGCTGGTTTAAGCTGGAAGTAGCTGGTTTTAGCTGGTCTCTCAGGCTGGTGGTTTCCTAACCTGACTAGCCCGCAAAAGTGGCTACTACACACTTGCCTAAAAAATTCTACTTTGTCTGAAGAATCTAAATAGCTGGTTTTGGTGTTTAATTAGGGTTGGAGCTAAACACTGCAGGGCTGCATTCCCCAAAAGCATCGTAAGCCTAAGTTGAATGGGGCTATGATCAATTTAGGCTTACGATTCTTTTGGGAATCGCAGACTTGGACAGTGGCCCTCTAGGAACAAGTATGGACAACCATGGTTTAGGACAACTACTTCCTGAGGCCGCTGAACCTCAGGTACAGGATTCAGTAGCCACTCCTGGTGGTGATCTGTCTGGTTCATAATAGAATAAAAGTCATGGATACCTGCTAAACCTCAACATTGCATTGCTAGAGATACTCGAAAAAAATTTAGTAGGGTGACATGAATCTGGCAGTCCTTAATTGGTGGTTAATTCCACAGATTGACACAAATGTTTAAATAAAGCAGAGCCCACATGTGTTTATCAATTTGTAGGATCAGTCAGGCCATCTTGTTCTAGAATTGTGAAGTGGAGTGGTAGACATTTACAGTACCTCTCTAAACGTCTCCCCATAGCCTTTTTATTCTCTGGTTATGAGTGCTGCTGCCTCTCATGCCACTAGGCTTAGACTACCTCAAGCAATGGAGAGATCTCGCCAATTAAAGAAAGGAATGTCGAATTTTTTGGTTGTCAGAACGTTAAGAGATCGGAGTGAGACAAATATTACAGAAAAAGGGGATCTGTTGATGGCCTTGCAAGACTGTGTGATGCATTAAAATGTGTCTTGTAGGCCTATTTTATTTGATGTCCTTTTTGTTATATTTATTCAGGATAAACTTCTTTCGAATGCTGTCTACATTGCGGCATTCGCGTAGACAGCATCACCTAATGTTAATGTAATCGTTTAATATTGTATTAATTTCTATAATACTTAATATAATAATTTTGTAAATTAAAATAAAATATTAATAAGTCCATCTCTGAAAATCCCCAGTTACTATGTCACGCAGGTTTATTTACACATTAAACATGACATAAGGATGTTGTTCCCTCGACAATTCTGCCTTGACGTTCATAATATGACGTTCCCACAAGTTAAAATGTCATGGCCCCGACAAACTTGTGAACCGATCAGGGCCCCTCGCAGTAGGGGTGGGCGATATAACCAAAATCTTCTATCATGGTAGACGCAATTTTCTACCTCGATAACGATATCTATCACAATATAGCAATTTGTATCTAAAAATGTATAAATAAAAATTCAAGCACAAAGAAACTGTTTTATATAATGTAATTTTATTTAAACTGTGCAGCATTACTTTAAATTAAAAAAACAACCATACTGTTTACCGCAAAATAATTGCATTGCATTTGCGAAAGACGCCATTAAGGAAGTTTGTATGGGATTTTTGGGCTTGCAAGCGCTCTGTGATGTGTAGACGAGTGGGCCGAGGTTTGCCGCTTTTTTTGACTTTGGCCACATTCGTTTGGATGCTTGGAGCTGAGATGATAGAAAAGGTTTGACGTGTTTCCACCACTTGCTAAAACAGTGCTCTTAAAATTAAGTGCATTTTTGCTTGAAACAATGATTTTATGATTTTATGATTTGATTCTTACCACATTGGCAGATTATTTTGCTTGCAAGCTAAAATGCACTTAATTTTTTACTTGTCTAGAAAATAATTCTTGATTTAAGAATTTTTTGATATTTTGGCTGGAAACAAGACAAAAAAATCTAAGCTCGAAAAGCATTTTTGCAGTGTATTGGTAAATTGGTGTCTTGTTAAAACCACTAAATCCTAAAGGAATATGTCCCAAAAAAAACACACTACGGGAAACCATTCTTTATGCTTAAAATTTGATGGTTTGATCATCTTATTCCATCAGTTTCTCCTGAGAATATAAAGGCGATAAATATATGTTTGGTTGAAGTTTTTTTATTAAAAGTCTGTGACTGTAAAGGATTAAATTAAACCTGGGTTTAAAACAGCTAGTTTTAATGGTGAGAATAGAAATCTTAAAATAAAAATTTCAAACGGTTATTTCTAAATGCTAATGAATGTGGTTTACATTTTCTCATGTTAGTTTTATTAAAATTGTCAGGAGGTATAATAGTTTGTGCTAAAATGTGATTATAATTTTAACAAGTTACCTATTAACACAGCAAAAAAAAAAAAAAAAAAAAAAATTCTTCTTTTTTTTACAAGTGGGGTAAGCAAAAAAACTAAAATTCTGATTTCTCATTTTTCTCACCCGCAAATTTTTTAGCTTGTTTCAAGCAAAAACGCACTTAATTTTGACTGAGAATTTTTTGATATTTTGGCTGGAAACAAGACAAAACAAATGTAAGTAAGAAAAACATTTTTTGCAGTGATACTCTTAGAATTAGAAATTGATTTACAAACATAATTTTCTGCCCAAATCAGCCCTCTATAATAGATGCACACTGAAAATGAACATAACTGTTTAGATCACAATTAAGGATACATTTTTTTTAATTGGTTTTTAGTGATGATGTTCTTTCACATGTGCAATTTTTTATGAATACAGTTTTTGCAGTATAAAGTAATATGTAATATTATTTATTATTGTGGCCGGGCGGAGAACAGCAACAACAAAACAAGAGTTGAGTGAGCCCCGGAGGGTGCGTTTATTGACAGAAGTGCAGGTAAAATGAACAATACGGTGAGTGAAGTGGTGAGGACGTCTTCCTTGAGGTGCAGGGTGGCTTTTTCTGAGTGCTGGTGTCTCCTGGTGACGGTGGCCGGTGCAGGGGGTTGGTGCAAGGACGTGCTTTAACCCCAAACGTGCAACCCGGAAGTGGGGGACCAAGCGGTCACGGCGACTCTGCAGGAGAAAGGATACAGCGGTCAGGTAAGTCTCACAATGCATGTGGAGATGTATCTCACTCTCTGGTTGTGGCAGACTGCTTATAAAGCTGGCTGAGCCGTGACCGATTGGTCCGTGGTGAGTGGATCCAGCTGGTCCTCGTGTGTTGCCAGGGCGACGCTGATTGCTCCTCGGGACGCCCGTCACACTCCCCCCCCCAAGCGACGTCCTGGTCCTGGAGGTAAAAAGATAGAGGGGAGACAGGGGGTGGGTGGGGAGTGACCCCTGACAGACCTGTGTATGCTGCCCAGGACCGAGAGAGCCCGTCGGCGTTGTTGTTGCTGGAACCGGCCCGGTGGCGCACATCGAAGTGGAAGTCCTGGAGCGACAGGAACCACCTTGTGACCCGGGCGTTTGTATCCTTGGCCCGGGCCATCCACTGCAGCGGGGCATGGTCTGTGAAAAGAGTAAATTTGCGGCCTAGCAGATAATACCTGAGCTCCAGGACCGCCCACTTGATGGCGAGCGCTTCTTTCTCCACGGCAGCGTAGTTTCTCTCGGCCCGGGTCAGCTTCCGGCTGATATAGACTATCGGATGCTCCTCTCCCTCCTGGACTTGGGAGAGCACGGCCCCCAATCCCGTGTCCGAAGCATCCGTTTGGAGCAGGAAGGGGCAGTTGAAGTCCGGAGCGCGCAGGACTGGCTCCGTAGTTAAGGCCTGTTTGATCCGTTGGAAGGCGCGCTCCGCTTCCGGGGTCCATCGCACCAGCTCAGGCTGCCCCTTCCTGGTCAGGTCTGTCAGAGGGGCGGCTATAGAGGAGAAGCTGGGGATGAAGCAACGGTAGTAGCCAGCCAACCCCAGGAAGGCCCGTACCTGGGTTTTGTTGCGTGGCGTCGGTGCCTCCAGGATCGCCTTTACCTTGTCCTCTTGGGGCTTCACAAGGCCTCTCCCGACTCTGTAACCCAGGTACCTGGCTTCTTCTAAGGCAAGGTGGCATTTGCGGGGGTTGGCTGTTAGTCCAGCCCGACGGAGCTCGGACAGCACCCTCCGGAGTCGATCCAGGTGGTCTTCCCACGCCTCCGAGTGGATGACCACGTCGTCCAGGTAGGCCGCAGCGTAGCTCTGGTGGGGCCGGAGGATCACATCCATAAGGCGCTGAAACGTCGCTGGAGCGCCATGTAGACCGAAGGGAAGGGTCCGGTACTGCCAGTGCCCCGACGGAGTGGAGAAGGCGGTTTTGGGCCTGGCATCCGCGGAGAGGGGGACCTGCCAATATCCCTTGGTCAGGTCCAGGGTGGTGATGTACCGGGCCCTTCCCAGGCGCTCCAGGAGCTCATCCACCCGGGGCATGGGGTAACTGTCGAACTCCGAGACTTCGTTGAGGCGTCGATAGTCGTTGCAGAACCTGAGGGTGCCGTCCGGCTTCGGGACCAGGACTATCGGGCTGGACCAGGGGCTCCGAGAGGGCTCAATGATCCCCAGCTTGAGCATCTTCTGGACTTCCTCCTCTATAGCCTGCCGGCGGGCCTCGGGGACTCGATAGGGCCGCTGCCGGACGATGACGCCAGGAGGAGTGCGGATGTCGTGGGAGAGGACGTTAGTCTGGCCGGGGCTGTCGGAGAATACGTCCAGGAACTTACCGACCAGGTGCCGCAGCTCCGTCTTTTGGGTGGCCGACAGATGGGGGTTGATGTCTACAACCGCGGGTTCTGTGACGGCAAGGGCGACGGCTTGGTCCCTATCTCCAATCCACTTCTTAAGTAAGTTGATGTGATACAGTTGCAGGGGTCGTCTTCGGCCGGGCTGTCTCACCCGATAGTTAACAGGGCCTACCCTCTCTTCCACGGTGAACGGCCCCTGCCACTGGGCGAGGAATTTGCAGGCGGCGTTCGGGACCAAGACCATCACCCTGTCTCCAGGCTGGAACTCCCGCGGTTGGGCCGGCCGATTATAATGGCGTTGCTGGGCTTGTTGGGACTTCACCAGGTGCTCCCGGACTAATGGCATGACTCTGTCGATCTTGCTCCTCATGTCCTGCACGTGCTCCACCACAGTGCGGTAGACGGCCGGCTGCTGCTCCCAGGCTTCTCGGGCTACGTCGAGGAGACCACGAGGCTGGCGGCCGAACAGGAGTTCAAAGGGCGTGAAGCCGGTGGAGGCTTGGGGTACCTCTCGAATGCCGAAGAGAACGTATGGTAGGAGCAGATCCCAGTCCTTCTTGTCTTCGGCCGCCACTTTCCGGAGCATCTGTTTGAGGGTCTGATTGAATCTCTCGACGAGCCCGTCGGTCTGAGGGTGGTAGACAGATGTTTTAATTTGCTTTACCTTCAGCAGCCGGCACAGGTCAGCCATTAGCCGGGACATAAACGGGGTTCCCTGGTCGGTCAGAATCTCCGACGGAATACCCACCCGGCTGGAGAGCAGGAACAGCTCACGGGCAATGGCTTTGGCGGTGGCTTGGCGAAGGGGGACTGCCTCTGGATACCGGGTGGCGTAGTCAACGATGACAAGAATGTGTTCGTGTCCCCGGCCAGACCTCGGCAACGGCCCTACGATGTCCATCCCGATCCGCTCGAAAGGCACCCCGATGATGGGTAGAGGGATCAGAGGACTGGGGGGAGGCTTCCGAGGAGACGTGCGTTGGCATTCAGGGCAGGCTTGGCAAAAGCTCTTTACTTGAGCTTCCAGCCCTGGCCAGTGGAATCTGTCCCGGATTCGTTGGGTAGTGTTCTGGGCCCCCAGGTGGCCGGCCATAGGGTGAGCGTGGGCGAGCTCCAGGACCATCTCCGTTTTTTGCTTCGGCACTACCAAGAGTCGTTTCACCTCCCCCCGTCGCTCCGCGACGCAGTACAACAGGCCATTCCGAACGATGAAATGTGGGAGGGGGTGAGGGGCCGGCAGAATTTCTTGATCCTCGAGCACCCGGACTTGCCGCCAGCAGTGCTTGAGCCTGTCGTCCTCTTTTTGGGCTTTCCCAAAGTCTCCTCCTCCAGTAACCTGTTGAAACACATCGTGAAATAGATTAGCGTGTTGGCCGGCAGACTCACCCTCTCTCCCACTGTCCGTCGTGAGTAGGCTGGAGCGACATCCGGACCCCCGCGACGGCGGTGGCCGCGGTTTGCGGCGGCAGCGGGCAGGCTGTGTGGTGGAGGCCAAGGCGGCGTCAAGCCCCGGCCAGTCTCTGCCCAGTAGTAAGGGGACAGGTAGGTCCTTCAGTACTCCAACTTCCAAGGTCCAGGCTTGACCATCCTTGTGAAAGGTAAGAAGGTTAGTTTGTACCTGACGCGTGTCTCCGTGGACGCAGGTGATGGGCATCAGCGCCTTGGAGGCTGGCCGGGGCCCAAGGGTGGTGGGCCGCACCAGGGAAACTGCGCTGCCGGAGTCCAACAGGGCGCGGAAGTGACGTCCTCGGATCCTGACAGTGGCCGTAGGCGCTTCAGGGGGTGTTTTCTGGTGAACCACACAGCCTGCCATCCAAGCCTTGGTGGGGGTCGACGGCTCTGTGGGCATGGGCTCGTCGCGGGGGCTGGTCGGCCTGTGTACTGGTCGTGGGGTGCCTTCCGGCGGGCGTCGCTCCTGGGGCACCCTCCGGGGGAATGGCTGCGCTCGCTCCCCGACGTCCCGGTGGTAGGTTGCGTCCGCCAGCTCCACGGCGTCGATCACTTCGGCGATGGTCTTCGGCCCCCGCATACCCGCGGCCTGCCTCATCGAGCGGGGTAAAGCTCTCAGCAGCCTGTCTACCACTACCCGTTCGGTCACTTGAGCTGGGGAGGGTGAATCTTCCAGTAGCCAATGCTCAGCTAACCGCATCAGATCGGCGGCCTGGGCGCGGACTGGCAACCGTGTTTTAAACTCCCATTCATGGAAGCGCTGGGCGGCAACGGTTGCAGAAAGGCCGAGACGGCCTAATATTTCTTTTTTTAACTCATTATAATTATTTTGGGAAGACGCTGGTAAGGAAAAATATGCTCGTTGCGCCTCACCGGAAAGCAGCGGTGCCAGTGTCGCAGCCCACGTACCTCTCGCCCACCCTTCGGTGCGAGCGAGTGATTCGAACATCTTAAGGTAGGCCTCAATATCATCATTTGCGGTCAGCTTGGGTAGCAAACGGGCAGCGGTGACTCGAGGGTCCGGTAGAGGGATGTTCTGGGCGGCCGGTAAGCGAAGTTCGGCCAAATACCCTTGAATGTGGCTGTGTTGCTCGGTAAGCAGCTCGAAGCACTGCTGCTGGCGGACGCTAACCTCCGTAAGCTGTTTTACAAGTTCCTCCATCGTTGCGGGGAGGAGCGAGCCTAAAAAGAAAGAAAAAAGACAGCCGGAGGTGAGAGGGGCAACAAAATGGCGGTGTAAACAACGTCTTGTTTGTTGGTGTTCTCAGCCGGCGCTAGGAACGTTCATGCCCGCATTCTCCACCACCTTGTGGCCGGGCGGAGAACAGCAACAACAAAACAAGAGTTGAGTGAGCCCCGGAGGGTGCGTTTATTGACAGAAGTGCAGGTAAAATGAACAATACGGTGAGTGAAGTGGTGAGGACGTCTTCCTTGAGGTGCAGGGTGGCTTTTTCTGAGTGCTGGTGTCTCCTGGTGACGGTGGCCGGTGCAGGGGGTTGGTGCAAGGACGTGCTTTAACCCCAAACGTGCAACCCGGAAGTGGGGGACCAAGCGGTCACGGCGACTCTGCAGGAGAAAGGATACAGCGGTCAGGTAAGTCTCACAATGCATGTGGAGATGTATCTCACTCTCTGGTTGTGGCAGACTGCTTATAAAGCTGGCTGAGCCGTGACCGATTGGTCCGTGGTGAGTGGATCCAGCTGGTCCTCGTGTGTTGCCAGGGCGACGCTGATTGCTCCTCGGGACGCCCGTCACAATTATTAAGAAGTGAAATATGACAATAGATTGATTTGTGACTCCTCATCTTCCCTTTTTAAGGAGTGAACAGTTCAGTTAATAAATACAAAATGCAGTAACCAGTATATGAGAAACTCCAGAGGTACATCCATCAGAAGAAAATACCCTGATAGCATACATACATCTTAGAGGCGTCTATTTGATGTCTACATTTACATCTGCAAGACGTAGTTTGCTCATCTGCAATACATCTATTGGACATTTCCTATCATATACCAAATAGACGTCTATTAGATGTCTTTAAGATGTTTATGACTAAGAATGAATGTAAAACTGACATCTTACACAGACGTCTGCCAGATGCTTGTACACAGCAGATGCTTTCCAGATCAAGAGATCTTTAACAGACACCTAGCAGACGTACGAGTCCCAGATAGTACATATACATCTGCAAGATGTCTGTTAAAAATATCTTGATCTGGAAAGCATCTGCTGTGTATAAACATCTGACAGACGTTTGATCATAAACATCCTAAATACATCTAATAGGAAATGTCCAATAGATGTATTGCAGATGAGCAAAACATTAAAAAATGTATCCCAGATGCAAATGCAGACGTCAAATAGATGTCTATGATGTATGTGTGCTATCAGATGTGAACCAAAATGTGAAAAAAAGGGTGCAAAACTAGTATAATTTTGCCTATTAAAACAATTCAAATGCACAGTAATTCAGTTATTTTTAACATTCTGTTACTACTTGGACTCAAGACTTCTTACTACTTCACTAATAGTACTGTAAACAGTTTATGAAAAGGGCTATTTTAAAACACTTTTAACACTCACATGACTGCAAAATATATTCAAAGATCAGTTTTACAAAGTAATAAACTCTATTCTTATCTATTGTCATATTTATATTATTTGTGTGTAATTGTCTCAGCACGTTTGTGATTTTAGAGAGTGGCTTGTAAACAGGACTTTTGTTTTGGTTTGGCGATGTGATGTCATACGGCTGCGCGCCTGCATCTGTTGTGATTCGGATGAAGAAAGGTTTGTGCTTTTAAGCATTTAAAATAATAGATATTAACAATTCCGTCTATTTTGTTGTTTTTACAGTAACTGTTATACGAATTAATTGTTATTTAATACAGCATTATTGCTTTATCTAACATTAATAAGCAATATTTGTGCTTGTAAAGCACACCTACTTATGAGGAGCTGAAAAGGTGCGTGTCATTTCTCTCCATATATCGTGCATCAGTTACTCAAAAACACGAATACAGTCACTGGCAGGAGAAACGGAGCTTTTTGAAACTACGAGTCAAATGAATCAAATGCGTCGCAAAATGATTCAATGATTCAAATCGCTGCTCAAAACAGTGCAAATGCAACGAGAACAAACACAAACGAGTGTAATGTCAACTTTTACAAAAGAACAGCAAATGTTTTCATTAAAGAGTAATTGTGAAGTCTACAAATCAATACTCAATGTGAATTAAAAGCGAAGGCACATTTTTTATTTCTTTTAAACATTTACTACTTTCTCTGTTTTAGATCTTTTCACCAACATCAGTCCTGGTCACAACTACCAAAGATTCATTCATTTTCATTCAAATTAATTAGTTTTAACCCTTTAAATGCCAGTTTGTTTGTTTTTTTTTTCATTAAAAATAAGCATAAAAATTAAATTATTTTTCTATATACTAAATGCTAAACTTGCTTTTTTTCTTTCTGTGTTGTAGATCTTTTTACCAACATCAGTCCTGGTCATAGCCTAACTACCAAAATGCAATTCAATTTCATTCAAATCCTTCACCCTTTTAACCCTGCTTTCTGTTAATTATTCTCATCTTGAACACAGGAAAAACTCCTTTTGATGCAACTGAGATCCATGTGACACCATAAAGATGGCATTTATTAAAGAGGAGAGTGAAGACCTGAAGATTGAAGAAGCTTTCAGAGTCAAACATGAAGATACTGAGGAACAAACAAAGACGGTATTTATTAAAAAGGAGAGTGAAGACATGAAGACTGAAGAAACATTCAGAGTCAAACATGAGGATACTGAGGAACAAACAGGTTGGTTTTCATTCTCAAAGCTGAACTCACTCTGATTCTTATTAAAATGTCCAGCTCTACAGAAATGAATGATGTTTTATGAAGAATGACGTATGAGTGTCATAATTAAAGTTGTTTTATTTGACGTGGGTCGAGATCACATGGTCAGACTAATACTAATGCTGTCTTCAGCTGAGAAAATCTTACAAGTTGGGCATTTGTTATTTGACATGAGACATTACATTATGAAAAATAATACACAATTAGCTTGTGCAATGTTAAACCCAATATCTATAGGGTAAATTTGGACCATGAGACTAATAAAATAAAATGTTGATTTATATGTGGAAGGAAGAAACATAGCCACAGTCGGAGCTGAGACAATGTCTAATTGGTCTTTAGATACTAGATAGTCAAGATTATTTATACAGCTATTCTTACAATACAAGTTGTGTCAACGCAACCTTACAGTATTAAAATAAGACAAAGTGTCAATAATAATGCAAAATACATCTAGATACTTTGTATATTAACCCTTGTGCGAGCTTATGGACATTTTTGTCCATTTCAGTTTTGTTTTTTTATTAAGTGTGTCTGTGTGCCAACTGGGTAAATTTTGGCCCAGGTGTTTATTTTAATATCTCACCCTCATTTTCTTAAAAAAAAAAAAAAAAAACAATTTTACCCTCTGTACAAAAGTACTCACACTCAGGACCTTATGGACAAAAATGTCCACATTGAAACCCAATTTTTTAACCCAGTCAATTTTTTGACTATAAAATTATGCAATATTTGCTAATAGGCATTCATTGTATCGGCAAGGCTTCAGATTTACATTTTTTACCATTTTTTACCAGATTGTGCCATTTTTTTTTTTTTCAAATCTGGCATATACATTTACAAACAAACAAAAAAATCTAACACTACATAAAAATACTTCAAAATTAATGTTGTTCTTCACTGACACCCCCAAGAATCTAATAAGCAAAGAAAAAAAAATCTGCTTAGCATTTAGTGTATGGAAATTACTACTATTTTTCAGTTTTTCATAGAACACACCTGTGGCAACAAACCAGCATTTAAAGGGTTACAATTCTGAAAATGAATGAGTGTTTGGTATCTATGGATAGAAGATGCTGGTTAAAAAATTGACATCAGTGATGAAAATGTGTGATATATTTTTGTCCATTTTGCACCTATGTGTAACTTTTTTTTTTTTTTGACGCACAAGGGTTAATACCCCTTTGTAGAGATGATGGTTACGGCCATTCAGTTGACCGCTGGTCAGCCGTAAAACATTGTTTCTGTCAAAATTCACTGTAAATAAAATAGCCAATTCTCTTTGAGCTAAATGGAGCTGTTTCTCTTACAACCAAGTAAAACGCAGTACATGGAAATGGCAAACATTTCCCAGAATGCATTGTTTTTAAAGTATAGTACCATTTTAATTTGATGTCAGTCTTTACAATGTGAGGTTAATGTGTGTTTCCTTTTTTCCCATTGTCAACAGACCTGATGCCACTGAAAGAGGAGAGACCAGAACTGATAAAAATAGGAGAGAAGGATCAGTGTGAGGAACTTCATGAAAAATCCATAAAGACTAAGCAGACCTCTTCACGAAAAAGAGCCCAGAAGACCAAATCTAACACCTGCCATCAATGTGGAAAGTGTTTTAGTAGGAAGCATATCCTTGAAGATCACATGAGAGTTCACACTGGAGAAAAGCCTTTCACCTGCCATCAATGTGGAAAGAGTTTTAGTAGGAAACATATCCTTATAGTCCACATGAGAATCCACACCGGAGAGAAGCCTTTCACCTGCCCACAGTGTGGGAAATGTTTCTCTATGAAGGGGAACATCGTAACACACATCAGAATCCACACTGGAGAAAAGCCATTCACATGTGATCAATGTGGACAGAGCTTCGCGCTAAAAGAAACCCTAAATATTCACATGAGAAATCACTCAGGAGAGAAAGGCTATATTTGCCATCAGTGTGGGAAAAGTTACATCCATAAAATAAGCTTTGAGACTCACATGAGAGTTCACACTGGAGAGAAGCCTTACTCATGCTCTCAGTGTGGAAAGAGTTTCAGACACAGATCATCCCTTGTTTACCACATAAGAGCTCACACCGGAGAGAAACCTTACACCTGCAAACTGTGTGAGAAGAGCTTTGCACGAAAAGCATATCTGAGGACTCACATGGCCATTCACACTGGAGAGAAGCCGTTCACGTGTGATCATTGTGGAAAGAGTTTCGGACGTAAAGCAACCCTGAAGAAACATGTGAAGACTCACTTTAAGAGCGAACGGTTTTAGATGTTGTCAGTATATAATGAGTTTCACAGACACCTTAAAGGAGTAGTTCACTTTCATAACAAAAATGTACAGATAATGGACTCACCCCCTGGTCATCCAAGATGTTCATGTCTTTCTTTCCTCAGTCTTAAAGAAGTTATGTTTTTTTGAGGAAAACATTTCAGGATTTCTCTACATATAATGGATATGCATGGCACCCCCAAGTTTAAACTTTCAAAATGCAGTTTAAATGCAGCTTCAAAAGGCTCTAATCGATCCCAGCCGAGAAAGAAGTGTCTTATCTGGTTAAAATAAATGGACAATTTATATACTTTTTAACCTCAAATGCTTGTCGCTCATCAAATGCATGCAAACTCTGTGATCCGGGTCAATACAGTTAGGGTATGTCCAAAAACTCCCATCTCGTTTTCTTCCCCAACTTCCAAATCACCCTACATCGCTGCTAAAATACCGACCCAATGTTTACAAAGTGAACATGCAAAGAGGCTCAGACGCCCTTTGCAAAAAAGGTAAAACAGCTTTGTAGGACAATTTTGACGTTGAAGACAAAAACGGCATGGGAGTTTTTGGACATACCACAAAATGCATTGACCTAGATCACATAGACTGCGAATGTGAATCGCAGAGATGCGACAAGACGAGCATTTGAGGTAAAAATTATATAAACTGAAAATTTGCTTAGAAAATAACCAATCGTTTTGCCAGATAAGACCCTTCTTCCTCAGCTGGGATCATTTAGAGCTCTTTAGAAGTCCACTATATGGAGAGAAATCCTGAAATATTTTTTCCTCAAAAAACATAATTTCTTTACAACTGAAGAAAGAAAGACATGAACATCTTGGATGACAAGAGTGTGAGTACATTATATTTTTGTTATGAAAGTGAACTAATCCTTTAAGAATCATGCAGTAACTGGAGAGAAATGTGCCATCACTCCAAATGAAATTTCTAATGGATTGAAGAGTTGGTGTAAACCTGAAAAAAAAAATGTATTAGCACACAGCAAAATCGTTAATGTTATATTTACAAAGGCAGAAATGGCACTGCTGGTGCTGCTGCGTTGCACCTGTGTTAAACAGAACCAAAAGTTACTCTTAAAAGATGACAATGAAAGATCCAGTTAAATTATTTGCATATCGACCTGCTTCATGAAAACTGGAAAGAGAATGTAAAGTGGAACTTTTTAAAAAATAAAGTCATGCTGGAAAGTTCTTGAGTGGCAGTCTACACATTTTACGTTGGTTTATAACCCACCATTGAACAAAAGATATATTTTAGATTAGATTACGATTATTTAGCGCTTTTAACAATAAAAACTGTGTCAAAGCAACTTTGCAGTATTAAAATAGGACAATAGTGTGTCAAAATGCAAATGTTCCATGTTGCAGCAGCCATAAGTCATATTTCAATCTCAGAATAGTTTTAGCACGTTACTGAATGTTATACTGCAATGTTTATTATTTACTGTGCGCTTAATGTTTTTAGAGAGGAAACTTAAGTTAAATGGAGATCCCATGCAAAATTAATCATGTTTTTGTCGAAATATCTTTGTTACCTAGAGATGTCAAAATCAGTATGGCAGTTGAATATAATATGAAAATGTTTTTTGTAATAAGTCATTGTAATAAATGCAAAAGCACAATAAATTACCTCTAACAAAACAATAATGCATATATTTAACTACACATTGTTGCTCTAAACAAATAGTCAATAACTACACTGATTCACATCTCAAGTATAATACTCTTTCAGTTCATAAAGTCACAAATGACAAAGTTATATAGTCTTATTTCCCAAACCAAACGTTTGTGTTTGCATTGCATTAACCCTGTTTTGAGCAGCAGGTGTCAGCGTACAGTGATTTAAGCAATTTAAGTGAGTCATTTGGCAAAATATTGATTCAGAGTTTTAAAAAGCTCACTACTTGCCACTGAATAAATTCATGTTTTAGATAAACTGATTCTCGATACAGGGAGTGAAATAAGATGCAACTTCTCTGTAACTTATGTGTAGATATGCTTTACTCATAAAAATAATGATAATTAATGTTGCATAAAACATTATAATATTACCTTCCAGATAATATTACCATAATAATACAAATGTCTAAACGGACGACATAAAACATAAACCTGTTGTTCTCCTGTGTTCTACTCTCTTTGTTAATTTCAGGTTTTTGTTATAAGCCAAAATAATAAACAAACAAAAAACACAAACTTTAAACGTACTTGGCAGAGTGCTTGAGACAGAAGTGTACTTTACAAGGAGACGAGGCATCTTTCTTATTTTTATTTGTGTGTGGTTATGTATACTCTCTCTATATATACCCTATGTTTTTGAGTTTTTGGTCAGGCTAAAGCAATTCCAGGTAACACTATCTTGTAATCATGTACTATGCAAATGCTGAACACAGCAGACGACTACAGCCTAAAAATACACCAACAAACAGCTCTGACCTTCTCTTTCTTGCTGGAGTAAAATTAGTGATCCTAGGCTGCTGCTAATCATGAAAAAAAAAGGAGAAAGCTCTGGTGAATTAACTCAGTTTGAAGCATTTTTGTTCACTTCACAAGTATCCCAATCTATGTGCCACAAATCCTGTCTATGGTCTTCTGTCTACTAGCCACCAGAGGTCACCCGCTTATTACGTTGACTCTCACACTAAACAGACTGTTACGAGTCACTCTGGACTACACTTCCCACACTCCTTTGCAAAGATTGCACTTTCATCTGTATCCAATCAGACTCGCTATAAAAACAAGGCCCTTCCCTTTATTCAGGGCCGAGTATTGTTGAGCGATTAACTCTTTCCCAGTGAAAGCCACATTTATGAAGCCCTATCGAGTAATTCCTAGTTTCCTGAGACGAGTTAAATCTTGTTTCTAGTCTGGTTATCTGAGTCTTAATTCCTTGCCTGGTTTTCTTGTCTTGTCTGTTTACTGCCTGCCCTGATTTATTGCCTCCCTGGTGAAAAAAAAAAAAAAAAAACTGCTAAAACCAGCCTAGGCTGGTTGGCTGGTTTTAGCTGGTCAAGCTGCCTGGTTTTAGATGGGTTTTGGCCCCCAGCTAAAACCAGCCTGGCCAAGCTGGAAGACCAGCTAAAACCAGCTACTTCCAGCTTAAAGACTTCCACACTATTCGTCCCTCATTTAAACAGTTTTGGCCGTCTGTTTAGATTACTCGTCTGTCTTGCCCCTTGGATTACGTTTGTTGTCGATCAACCCTCTCCTGTTTAACCGATTGCTCTGGTTTTGTCTTCATATACCTGTTTACCATTGTTGACCCTAGCCTGTGCATTATCACGTCTCTGTTGTTAAATAAGAGCTTTGCATATGGATCCGCTGATATAACTGCTGTTTAAAAGCTTTTTTATTAAAATAATCTAGACTGCTGGTTCAATTTATACACTATATACCTGTAAACTCAGTAATTGAATACAGAGATAATTCTTCAATCAAGAGAGGCAATTATGTGGATCTGGGAACCATATTACCTCCATGAATGAGAGGGACGGAATTGTAACCTGCTCCAACAGTGTGTAGAAAGACGTGTGAAGATTGAATTTTAAGAGAAAACTGGCTTGTGTTTCTTCTCATTTGTAGGTCACATTGGATAGATGCATATGGTGAATAAATGTTTTTTACCTATGGGTGCAATGTGAAGAGCTTCATCTTGAGGACGTTCTGATTTTTTGCATGCAAACTTTCCAGGATTCCTCCACTTGGATTTCCAGTCCAGCCAAAATTTTTGCATCCAATGAACAACACAACCAAGCCTCTTCCAGTGTCAAGTACATGCAGTGTAATCCTTTGACTACCACCGCACAAGACTTCCATTGAATTTGATTCCTGGATGGAGTCTGTGATTCTTCAGTCCCCAACCTTTGGAGTAGCCTAAATTGTCTGCTGCTGTTTTTAGCAAATTTTTGTTCTTTGACGTTCACAAAATGTTTGGGCATTTTAGTGTAATTGAAAAAATGTTATTCACTTTTCGAAAGGAATTTTATCTACTTGTGGCAGAGCACTAAAGAATAAAAGATTTAATCTGACTACGCCACCCTGGATCTCGCCAGGGACCCATGATTCAAATCTCTTTTAGTCAATACAGGTAAGCTCACAATAAAGTTGGAAGGAGACATAGATATACACAAAATAAAGTTTATTACAATAAAAAAGATATTATAATAAAAAGAGGGAGGGAAGCAAATCACTGTGCTTCACAGTAACATATAACACATTCTATTGCACAAAGACACAACAATGGGCGACCTGAATAGTTTAGAAGGTCCAAGGAATCCGCTACAGGAACCGAGGCTTGAAAGCAGGGCTTAAGGGCACAATAGGCCTCCACAGCAAAACACCCCTCACCTGCCGGTGACACATGTGCACACACACTTACACAATCACTCCAACCAACACTTGTGAGAGAAACACCAACACCAGGTATCCGCCACGGCCTTAGGCACTCAGCTCCTGTAACCAACAAACATCGGATTACACACACACTTGGAAAGACAGTCACTCTATAATGGGGAGTTCCAATAAAGAGCAAGTTACTTCACCCATACAATTAACCAACAAAAGAATAACTAACAGATACTTGAATTCACCTAAACAAATACAAAACAAAAACAATAAGTTAGTGACATAATGGAAACAAGGAAACATAATGAACTTATGAAGCAAATTAGATGAAGCAAAGCAACAGCACGTCATTCCCAGGTAGACAAGAGATAGGGAACTAATAACGAGTACTGACACCACTGATGAAACTTTAGACAAAAGGCACCTAATAAAAATCTGAATATCCTCACAATAGGTTTAAAAAATCACCTACCCTTCAATCTGCCTGGGAAGCAGTAGGTTCCACGGAGGGACAAAACGCGTTTGCAGCGTCATGTGCTGGTCGTGCCTGTCGGCCCACATCAGCCTTGCTCCAACCTCTAACCAAAGCACAAAAAAAAATACAGCTACAACACAAGCAAATAGATAAATAAAAACACAATGCGACTGACTCCCTTACCTGTAGAGGGGCAACCTCCACCAAATGAAGCCACGGGTTTCCTTCACAGTGCCTTTCTAAAAGAATACGCTAGCATAAGCATTGAAGTGCTACAAACAACTCATCCGAAATCATCCAACATACCTGAATGGCAAGTGAATGTGACGCAGGGAGTAAAGGGGTGGGATTTGTGACGCCAAACTACCTTGCGCACGACTTTATATATTCAATGATTTATCCGCTGATCAACACAAAACCAACCAATGATACACAGGGGGAACCACCCTGCCACTTACTCTCAGAATAGATTAAAAACAATAAAACCGTGCATTATTTCAAACCCAACTTTCAGAGGAGCATACATTTTCTATACTCTGGCAGTATGTTTAGTCATATGTTCATGTTTGACATTAACAAAGTTTTAAGTACCTTGTATCTTATTTATTAGATGTTCATCAAAAATAATAAAATAAAATAAACTAAACTATGAGATGTATTTCGCAGCGTAAACATGTTCTAAGAGATAACAAGTATGGACAACCATGGTTTAGGACAAATACTTCCCAAGGCCACTGAACCTCAGGTACAGGATTCAGCAGCCACTCCTGGTGGTGATCTGTCTGGTTCATAATAGAATAAAAGTCATGGATACAGAACCCTCGTGTGTTTATCAATTTGTAGGATCAGTCAGGCCATCTTGTTCTAGAATTGTGAAGTGGAGTGGTAGACATTTACAGTACCTCTCTAAACGTCTCCCCATAGCCTTTTTATTCTCTGGTTATAAGTGCTGCTGCCTCTCATGGCACTAGGCTTAGACTACCTCAAGCAATGGAGAGATATCGCCAATTAACTTTAAAGAAGATTAATGTAGAATTTTGGGGTTGTTTTTATCAATCTGTGGTGCACAGCATTTGCAAATAATAACTTGCTCTGCAAACAAAGATACTGTAAAATAAAGGTAAATTCTGATATCGACATGTGTAGATTGGTCTTCAAGAATGGCAACCATGACTGATTCCCAACCAAATGACATCTACAGTCTCAGAAAAAGACATTGATTCCACCATTAAAAGATGGCTTTACCTGGCCCTGGATAGGGCCATTGATCAAATGCATACGCATTTGTATTGTTACACGCAGCAGATACACACACACACACATACACATACAGTTTATATTTATACATTTGTTTTGATATGCAGTCTGGCCTCCAGTGATGAAGAATGGCAGCTAGCAAGTCAGCCAAGCACCAGCAAACAGGTTGTTTGCCAAGCCCCCAACAGCAGCGCACCTTGCACTTCCATGACCCCCACAGCTTCTTCAGAACATTCTGTGAGGCCACAAACTTGCACAGGCAATCCGGAGGTCTCACGTAAAGGGAACAAAAAGGTCTGCATGATGTCAGTGGATGGTGACACACAAAGGTGGAATGACTGCAGTGTGGAGGATGAGGTTCCTGTCTTACTAATTCTCCTGCTTAAACGAATCCCAGGAGCTCAGTTTGTAATGGACAGGATCTACTCCTTCTTGCAGCTCTTTTTTCAGCGGCTCTGTGGTGGACACAGTTGTAAAGAATACAAACACCTTTGCAAGAAGTAAATCAAAGGCTGGAAAACGTTTCCTGTGGTTGCCTTTGAAAGCACAAGAACTCTATTTGTACATTGCACTTGTGGGCTCCTTGGTGCCAAAAATATTACGTTGATTACATTGAGTACTGGTCAGGAAAAGAAATCTACTGCTTACCCTTCCCAAGATCAGTTATGTCCGAGTCCAGATTTCAGGCCATTTTCTGGAACCTGCATCTTTGTGATCCTGAGGGTGATCGAGAGAACACGCGAAAAGGGGACTCAAGCCTTTGACAGAATTTTTAAAATCAAGCCCCTGTACAACAGCATCATCACAGCATGCAAAACTTACTTCCATCCAGACAGACAGCTGGCAGTGGACAAGATGATGGTGGCTTCAAAGGCACGAATCGGCATCAAGCAGTACATCAAAGACAACATAACCAAGTGGGGCTACAAACTCTACATGCTTGCAGATTCTGTGTGTGGTTACACGTGGAACTTCTTTGTCTATGAAGACAAACCTGTGTAGCCAGTGAAAAAGGGCTTGGTTAGGATTCAGTTATGGATTTCGCTCTTCTCTGCACTGGATACCAGGTCTCTCTGGATAATTTCTACACAAACTCTTGCCTTTTTATGGACTTGATGGCTAAGAAGTCTCTGGAGTGTGGCACAACACAAACCAACTGGTAAGGCATCCCCAGAACAAAAGCAAATGACCTTAGTCGCAGAGATCCAAGAGGAACCATACGATGGATACGAGATGGGAAGCTTCTTTTTCTCAAGTGGATGGACACACGAGAGGTCACAATGTGCTCCACAATGCACAGAGCATATGAAAGTGATACAGTCCTGAGGCATGTCAAGAATCCAGAGGGTGTATTGGAAAGGTGTCCAATCCTGGTCCCAGCAGCAGTAAAGGATTACAACAAATACATGGGAGGTGTGGATCTTTCGGATGCCCTAATCAGCTACTATAATGTCCTACACAAGACCACCAAATGGTACAAGACCTTTTTTTTCATTTGATTGACATTGCAGTGGTGAACAGTTTCATTCTGCACCAGCATCTCTCAAGAGCTCAGAACCGAAGACCTCTTTCCCAGAAGGAATTTAGAGAGACACTTCTAGTCACACAGTCCAGCACTTCAGTTGCCCTAGAGCCGTCCCCATCCACATTGCATGTGGAGGAAATAGGGGTTTTCAGCAAGCCCAGCAGCCAGCATTTTGAGGAGGAATGCACTGATAGAACAGGACAGATTGCACAAGATAGATAGGGAGTTGTTCCATCTATTTTTGAATTTCCAGCACACTAAATGTATGTTTACAGAGAAATGTGACTCAGGTTATAGTATACTTTACAGATAGCATTTTTATTGCAGATGTATGTTGTAGATGTATGTATTGTACTTTTTAGCTGCAGTTTGCATATTACTATATATTTGTATTTTAGCCCAGTGTGCCACCAACACCAGTGAGAGCTGCTGATGGTGAAATCACAGCAGTAGAGAACAGTACACCAGAGCCCTTGATTTTTACGGTATGTATTTTTCGGTAGCACTTTATTTTACAGTTTGTGTACTTCACTAGTACATACATGGTAAATATCTTGTACCAACAGGCAAATGCATAGTAACACAAGATACTTACCTGAAGTGTATGTACATGGTAACAAATAAAATACAGTCTGTACTTACAGTACATGCATGGTAATTACAGACAAGTGTGAGTAATAACGGTCACTTACAGGTAGTGCCCATCAGGCCCGGCTCCACGGGGGGGCCAGGGTGGGCCAGGCCCACCCAATCAGAAGCCTGGCCCACCCGAGCCCCACACTACAGCCAATCACAAAATTGGTACGATATTCAGTTAAGCTCCATATTTTTTTCTTACCGCCCGCACCCAAATAATGTATATAATTTTCGCACTTTCAATGCAGGGTATTGAAATCGCTTTTAAATGAGCGCTCGCTTTGTTTACTTTTACTTTCGATTTAGTGATAACGCGCACTCTGTGTAAAGGGAGCAGCGCATCTTAGATATTTGTCAGTGAACACAAGATTGAGCAGAAAATCCCCTAGAATGGTCTTTTTTTAGTCATCTCTCCTTACTTTCGACCTGTGATCAGTCCAATCTAAAGGTCATTGTACACTGAGTCCGATTTTTATATGCGTTTTTTTTTCAGTTTTCTCATATTCGCCCTTTGCTTATTATTATGGATGCAAAATGCAGAAAAAAAATTTTTTTATGACGGACGAACGTTTCAGAGGCAGTGTGTAAACTCGATTAACATAACCTGAGGTCATTTTTATTTTTTAACGTGCGAAAATTTCATACTCATGTGTGCAAAGACATTAACTCCAGCAGCTCGTGTTGGATGCAGGGTTGCCAAGTCCGCGTTTTTTCCCCACGGAATTGGTCTACTTTTAAACTGTTGCCTTGGGTTCATTTTCCCCAGTGGTTTAAAGGTTTGAAATATTGCAGAAATTAAATTTCAATAAAATGCCCGTATTTAAAAATGTTGCATTATGATAAAACGTGCTGGATGCTAGGTTTTGTGAAGGCTACGGGTAGGAAGCCTTTGAGCTGTGCATATGATCAATGTGCACAACTGTAAAATGTGTATTTTATATATCGAAATTACATATATAAGTTTTGATATTTGGGATATGGTCAGTACACTATTTTGGGTTGTTCTTAGCTGGCCATTGGGCTAGTTATGTCATAGACTTGGTAACTCTTTCAGTTTAGAATTGTAGCTCACATTTTCCAACTGAAGTAAAAAAAAAATATTTCTATAAAAATGCAAAATGACAGTGAAGGTGCTGCAGCGGTGCTCAAGTAATGTAATCAGCATAGAACCAAACACAGTGTAACCAACTACGCCAAATGGGGAAAAAATGTGCACTTCTATAATGCACTTAAATAATACTCCGTTTTCACACACTTATTTTATATTCAATAAACTAAAAATGATTTAGTACTTCTTAAGATAATTTTAGGAACATCCATAGTGTACAAAATTTTGCTATTTTGAGACACTAATGTGCTTTTTGAACTAAAATGTGCTTTTATCTCTCTATTAAAATAATGTATGTAGTTATGTATTACCAATTGTAGTACACCCCCCCCCCCCCAATCATAACCCCGGCAGCTAATATCTGGAGCCGGGCCTGGTGCCCATACATGGTAACTAATTAGATAGTTTATTATATCTACTAATGTACAGTAACTCATAAAAGTGAGTACACCCCTCTCATTTTAGCAACCATTTTAGTATATTTTCTCATGGAACAAAACTATATAAATGAAACTTGGATATATTTTAATGTAGTCAATGTCCAGCTTGTATAGCAGTATAGATTTACTGTGCTCTGAAAATACACCATCCAAGACTAAACAAAGTGCTAACTCCGGCAAATTGAATGCTTTATTATCAACACTGTCCTCATAATGTGTTTTTAGTCAAAATACATTGCTGTTAAAAAATCTGAATTCACTTACATGTGCATCCCGTTCTTCATTGGCCATGCTGAATTGATTACATAAATTAATTTAATTTAATCAAGTCAGATTGCGCAAAAGATGTGCAAAGTTGATCTCCTTGAGTCCATGAGGGTTTTGATTGGTTGAATGGTGTGCTCGCATCTGATTGGCTAAAGAGTACATTTACAGTCTCGATAAACTCGTGAATTTTAAAGATTCAAAACGTTTTGTGCACAGTTGTTAATTTGTGAATTGTGTTTTGCATTTTTCACACAGTTTATGAATATGTGTTTTTATTTTGTGCTTGTGAATTAGGTTAGGCATGTGTGCATTGTATATTTTGCGTGAATTATTAATGAGTGTCTGTCAAGTATAAAATACTGTCAAGTTATAGATCATTATCATAAATATTAAATTAAATATTGAGCCTTTTTTTACATTTTATGCCATATTCACTAATCTTTTTTGTGTAGTGTGCAGGTTTTATAATTCAAATAGCTATTGAAATGCACATGTAATTATTATACAGGCCTACTTGGATGTTCCTGGAATGTTGTGTTAATAAAAATGTTGAAAGAGAAAGAATGTTTCAACACTATGATAATTTTAAATTACATTTTATTAAACTAACCTTTGTAATGTTCCAAATAAACATTCTTTGAATGTTGTATTTTAATAAAATGTAGGTGGAAAGAACATTGCAAGAACATTATGCTAACTGTAAAATAAAAAATAAAAACTCCAACAATTTCACGTTTTTTTCCACAACCAAAACAGAACATTTGGGGGAGAGAGATTTTTCTCAAAACATACATTTGTTAGCTGGGTACTGTGCTAACAGTGATATGTTATGTTTTGAAGTGTACAAATGTGACAAAATATGTTAATATTTAGCAAAAATATTGTTTAGTTTGAGTTGCAAATGTTATAAAATATTATAATGACAAACTCCCACAATGAAACTTGGAGATGACTCATTGTCTCCCCCTAGTGCACTAATCAATCACCAACTTACCTTAAAGAGGAGCCCAATGATGTTTCGTGCATGTTAAGTTATTTTTTCTGTTTAAAGAGTTGGATTCTCATGCTAAACATGTTTTTAAAAAAAAACAATTTGGACAGAGAATTTATGCGCCAAATACACACTCCTGGGTTTCTTACAAGTTTCAGAACGTTTTTTGTTTTTTTTCTCGATCAGGATGGAACTCCTTGTATGGGCATATCTACCCAGAAGAATGTGTCCGTGCACACATTGACCTGAGCAAGAGCAAGAGCTTGCCCATCAACATGTTTCAGTTGGCTGCACTGCTGCACGGGACTCACTTGGGAAGAAAGTCTCTAAAGAAGTGTGGTCTTGGTTGTTAGGCAAAGATAATCTTGCTCAGCTTCCCCAAGAACGTTATGTGAACAGTGGAAGCAGTTTGTTATTCTGGGGCAGAAACAAAATTTTGCAAGACAAACTTTTATAAACAAGGCCCAGTTCAACGCTGAATTTGCACAACGTTTGATACTAAAAGATGGAGTGGTCCCAGCTAGAAAAGATCCCAGTAATGATTCAGAACTTCAGATGGTATAAGTGAAACTTCATCAATGTCTGTGTTTTGTTGGCGATTGGCACGTGAGTGCTTGTCAGGAGCTTGGCTGTTTTCGGAGAGAATTGTAAAGCTGTATCTTTCTTTTGTAAATATAAAAACACTGGTAACAAGTAAACGTAAACTGGTAAAATCCATGGAATAAGAGAAAAACATATTTTTGTGCCTTTTGATGTCAAAATCGGAATGCAAATAATTTTTATAGAATACTGTCATCAATGATGCTATTTGAAACTAAACACAGACGTTTAAACGGGCATACTATGGATGAAAACTGCTGTGATTACACTATATTTAAAGCATACAATATGAAACAATATGTCTACATATTCACATGCTGTTCATAGGGGACATATTAGCCCTACAGTTACAGCATGAAATATTATTTAAACCTTTTACTATTAACATTTTTACATACCATATGTTTATTTTATCTCACAATTCAAGACTTTTTTTCTGGCAAATGCCAAGAAAAGTTTGTATCTCCATATTTAGACTTTATAACTCGATTTAACTCAAAAATAGTGAGTTTGTGTAACAGGACTTAACATGAAAGTGTGGACAGATCCAAATGCAAGCTTTTATTGGACAGATCGTGGTCAAGACAGGCAGGGTCAAACACCAGCAAACAGTAACACCGAAGGACAAGACAAAAGCATACTCCAAAACACAGGTGAGGGTCTAGGCAAACGCTTGGTAGAGGCCGCAACATCAAACCAATACTTCACCAAGGCCTGTTTGGAATGGCAATCCTTATATGGCTGCCAAACAACCAAACAGGAAGTAGCCATAGAGGAAGCAGAGGGTGCTGTAACAGTCAGTACTGGCCAAGGGCTCCCTCTGCTGGCATGGTGTTACAGAATTCCCCCCTCTAGGAGCGACTCCTGGCGCTCAAGAAACAGCAGTCCAGGAGGGTGGGGAACAAAGGTAAAACCGGAGGTGAGGTGGAGGGCCATGTCCGTGCAGAAGAAATGGACCTGGGCCATGGATCAGTGGCAGACAGTGAACAGAGGTCCGCCATGTCAGATCCTGAGGAGCATAGAGCCATGGCAGAGCAGGCAGCCAGGGTGGAGCAATAGACCAGCACAGCAGAGCAGAGCAGGAATATTGACAGACCACTTAACGTCACCCCCTTTTGAGGTTCAGCAGCGGGAGCTGCCACATCAGGGAGTTCTGCAGCAGATGCCGCCTCCACGAGAGGTACTGGCAAAAGTTCATGGACCGGAGCAGACTCGTGGACAGACAAGGCCTCTGGAGCAGACCCACTCCCGTCATGTCTGCTGTTCCATGGCCGGCGCACGTCAAGCCTGCTGTTCCAGGGCCTGCTCACGTCAAGTCTGCTGTTCCAGGGCCTGTTCACTTCATGTCTGCTGCTCCAGGACCTGCTCACATCAAGCCTGCTGTTCCAGGGCCTGTTCACTTCATCTCTGCTGTTCCAGGGCCTGCTCACATCAAGCCTGCTGCTCCAGGGCCTGCTCACGTCAAGTCTGCTGTTCCAGGGCCTGTTCACTTCATGTCTGCTGCTCCAGGACCTGCTCACGTCAAGCCTGCTCTTCCTGGGCCTGTTCACTTCATGTCTGCTGCTCCAGGACCTGCTCACATCAAGCCTGCTGTTCCAGGGCCTGTTCACTTCAAGTCTGCTGTTCCAGGGCCTGTTCACTTCATGTCTGCTGCTCCAGGACCTGCTCACATCAAGCCTGCTGTTCCAGGGCCTGTTCACTTCATGTCTGCTGCTCCAGGACCTGCTCACGTCAAGCCTGCTCTTCCTGGGCCTGTTCACTTCATGTCTGCTGCTCCAGGACCTGCTCACATCAAGCCTGCTGTTCCAGGGCCTGTTCACTTCATCTCTGCTGTTCCAGGGCCTGCTCACATCAAGCCTGCTGCTCCAGGGCCTGCTCACGTCAAGTCTGCTGTTCCAGGGCCTGTTCACTTCATGTCTGCTGCTCCAGGACCTGCTCACATCAAGCCTGCTGTTCCAGGGCCTGTTCACTTCATGTCTGCTGCTCCAGGACCTGCTCACGTCAAGCCTGCTGTTCCTGAGCCTGTTCACTTCATGTCTGCTGCTCCAGGACCTGCTCACGTCAAGCCTGCTTTTCCAGGGCCTGCTCACGTCAAGCCTGCTGTTCCTGAGCCTGTTCACTTCATGTCTGCTGTTCCAGGGCCTGCTCACATCAAGCCTGCTGTTCCAGGGCCTGTTCACTTCATCTCTGCTGTTCCAGGGCCTGCTCACATCAAGCCTGCTGCTCCAGGGCCTGCTCACGTCAAAGTCTGCTGTTCCAGGGCCTGTTCACTTCATGTCTGCTGTTCCAGGGCCTGCTCACATCAAGCCTGCTGCTCCAGGGCCTGCTCACGTCAAGTCTGCTGTTCCAGGGCCTGTTCACTTCATCTCTGCTGTTCCAGGGCCTGCTCACATCAAGCCTGCTGCTCCAGGACCTGCTCACGTCAAGCCTGCTTTTCCAGGGCCTGTTCACTTCATGTCTGCTGTTCCAGGGCCTGTTCACTTCATGTCTGCTGTTCCAGGGCCTGTTCACTTCATGTCTGCTGTTCCAGGGCCTGTTCACTTCATGTCTGCTGTTCCAGGGCCTCTTCACTTCATGTCTGCTGCTCCAGGGCCTATTCACTTCATGTCTGCTGTTCCAGGGCCTGTTCACGTCAAGCCTGCCATGCCAGTGCCTGCTAATGTCACACCTGCTAAGCTAGGGCATGATAGCGCCTCACCAGAGCCCCCGGGCAAGATGGCCGCCAAGATGGCCGCCACACCAGAGCCTGTGTAATTCTCTAGCCATAAAGACTATCTCTCCCAGGTTTTCTGCAACCATGATGCGCACACATCCTGAACGTTTACAAACCTATGATTGGTCACAGGTTTACAAGACACCATAGAAATGCACTTTCCATTTACATTATTTGAACAAACACTTTTTAGCTTTTTAAACCATTTTTTGAACTCTTTACTCATATTCCTTCTTGTATTTTATTGTGACAGTTCTTAATCATCATTTTAATCTATTACATGGAAACATGCTGTTGGTCACTGACTGTATCGAAGGTGCAAGAACATGGAAAACAAACAAAAAGATAAGAAAATGGAAATGTTGTGGTGGTTTTTTACAGAGAAACTATGGAAATGCAATACTTACTTAGGAAACATGCAGACTCTCAGTCTCTACCACATTCAAATTAACAAACTTCCAGAGAATTACAGAAACGACAAACAGAAAATAACGCATAATATCAGAAAATCACTGGAAAAAAAATAAAAAGGGCTTTTGTTTGGAGTAATAAACAAATGATTTGACGATGAATGACGGATGAGAGCAGATTCACATTACAGCTGCAGACAGAAACATCAGACTCAGGACAGAGACACACAACATCTAAAGTAAGAACAACTCACATCTTCGTTCTTTAACTAGAATTAGACTTCTGACATGTTAATATTGTCTTAATCATTGTGTACAATGCATTTATATTCCTGTTAAGATGGATGTTTATTTATTACTGAAATTGTGTTTTACACCAAAATTCTGAATATATGAAATCTGAGAGAAATCTGTATTTTTTTTTTCCTCAGGAATGGACCAAACTCTGTTTTTCATTCTTCTCCTCAGTGGTGAGTGTGTTTGTGGTTTTATTTATGGTTTCTAGTTTCTAGGTTTAATCCTGATGTGAAAAGCATTAAAGCAAAGCCTCTCTTTTACAGCTCTCTGCTCCGTATCTGAATGTGTTCAGCGTCAGTATCACTTTATATATGAGCTGAAGACCTGGACTGAAGCTCAGCGATACTGCAGAGAGAAATACTCAGATCTGGCCACCGTTGACAACATGAACGACATGATCGAGCTGAAGAAGAGTGTGAATGTTGGAAGTGTTGAGTTTGTCTGGATTGGGCTGCAGAAGACGGGTCTTGATAAATGGAAGTGGTCTTCAGGTGAACCTGCGCTCTATCTGAACTGGGCTACTGGACAACCAGAAAACACAGATTGTGGTATGATAGCAAATGGACAATGGCATGATTTGACATGTAGTGATAACCGACATTTCATCTGCAACGACAGTGAGTTTATTCTTAGTTGCACCATATACTAGATTGTAATAGAACACTAAACAGTATGACTATTTAATTTTATTGTGAATTCAGAAGAAAAGTGTCAGTGTTGAGACCATTTCTGTAACAACACAATATTTGCAAGAAGAAAAGACTTCATTCACTGTACACACTTTGATATTTTGTTTCCCCTCTATACAATAATTTGTTACAATGCAAACTTGCAACTAAAGAGCCTAGAAATTAGAGATTTAAACTGATCTTAAATAAACATACAGCAGCCAGTGACTAGAAGTGATTCAGCTTGATATTTTCATCTTTCAGTATCTCAGCACAGACCTGTAAGAGCTTTGTTTTTAATATGTAGATTAACCTGATAGTCCAGTACAACATAAACCCTCATTGCTGAGAAATGTAATGTAGCGATTCGATAGTGAAGTCAATTCATAATACGATGCAGACTCTGTGCTTCTAAGGCGCACTCTCACAGACAGGGATCAAGCTAAACCAGGGTAAGGTCATAGTTCAATTAGAACATTTGAATATGTAAATAAAAAAAGGACTAAATGTAAATAATTTTATAAACGTACCTTAGGACAAAAAACATTACTGGTGTGCATCTTAAGACAAAACAAAGGCACTGATATATGTTAAGTTGAGTCTTTTAGTTAAAGCAGCTCAAACTTACTTTTTAGTCTAGGACTAAGCTTAAGCCTGGTCTGTGAAACAGGGGGTAAATGTTTCTCTGTGTGCTAATGACTGTCTGTCTGTGTGTGTGTGTGTGTGTGTGTGTGTGTGTGTGTGTGTGTGTGTGTGTGTGTGTGTGTGTGTTTTTAATTTAATGGTTTGAATGCACATGATTCAGCCAATCATAATCAAGTTTTTAGACAGATCATGGTATATTTTAAAGCATCTCGAACATTGTGAATATTCAATATATCAGCAGCTGTAGAAGCAGCTCAAGTCTGTGAATGATGTGTTTCTGATGTTTCCACTGCTCCTGTTCGCATCCATAAAGCAGCGTAAGAATAACAAACTGTTTCATGAATCTTTTTCTCATTTGTTTTTCTTAAAGCGAACACTGGACTCGTCTTTGTCAATCAGACGATGAATTGGAGAGACGCTCAGAGTTACTGCAGACAGAATCACATTGATCTGGTCAGTGTGAGAAACCAGAATGAGAATCAACAGGTTCAGCAGTTCATTAGTGATAGAGGGTTATCTGGATCATGGATCTGGATCGGTCTGTTCAGAGACTCATGGCAGTGGTCAGACCAGAGTGACTCCTCATTCAGATACTGGAAATCTGGTGAACCTAATAATCATGGAGGTGTTGAAAACTGTACAAGTGTTGACCTGAACACTCAGGGACAATGGCTTGACTTCTCTTGCAGCAATCAATATCCTTTTGTGTGTCATGAAGGTGAGTAAATCTTCACAAAACACACTCAATCCATCATCACTTCCAGATCTCTTAAAGTTGACGCTACATGTCTGACACGACAAATTCATCCAGTGTTTGTTCTGCATGTTGTTGTTGATCAGTCTCTCTCTAGTTTCTGCTTGTGGTTTGTTTTGTGTCCAGATGAACTGATTGTGGTCAAAGAGAATCTGACGTGGTCTGAAGCTCTGAGATACTGCAGACAGAATCATGTGGATCTGGTGTCGGTTCATTCAGAAGAGATTCAGCGGCGTGTGATAAACGTGGTTAAACGGGCGTCTACTGCGGCGGTGTGGTTGGGTTTACACAACTACTGCATCATGAACATGTGGCTCTGGGTGAGTGGAGAGATGGTGTGCTATCACAACTGGGCTCCAGGGAACGGAACCACACCAGAAAACTGCAGCCTCGAGAACAGAAAAGGAGCAGTTCAGTCTGGAGGAGATCAGCGCTGGATCAGCCTTCCTGAATCTCACAAACTCAACTTCATCTGCAGCAGATATTAAGAGTGAGGAACACAGTCATGTGTTTACTTACATTAATGGTCTTTATAGGCCATTCGTTTTCTGATGTACTTTTATGTTTGATTTGTTCTTTAGTAAGTTCTTAGTAAATCTACGTAATGGGTTTGAAACATGGTCAAAAGTTTATTTTATTTCTGTATTATGAAAATCTGTATATCTGGGCCCGTATTCACAAAACATTTTATCTTAGCACTAAGAGTTCTCCTAAACAGCAGTAGAAGTTTTTAGCTAAAAGTTTTCTCTTAAATCCCATTCCCAATAGCCTGGAAAAATCCAGACCCTAATCTATTAAGATAATGGGTCTGGCCTCAAGCAATGAAAAGGACCTAACTCGAGGGGCGGCACCAAGCATGCATTTGAAATTCTCACTGCATGCAATTGGATAACTCCAGACCAATCACAACAATACATGGTGTGACGTATCCAGAGCGACGGTGAACATACAAGAGTGGATTTCAATGTTATAACATAAACAATGTGACAAGATTAATAACTATTAATTACGACAGCCGAATCAATCTCGTTAATTAATTAGGTCCGATCAAACTATTCATTAACTATCAACTAATATGTGGATAGACGCTAGCATTTCATTCAGCAGCGAGACATATTGTCCTGTTCAAGTTAGGCTACTGTATTACTATTGAATAGTTCCGTTTTTCCTTACAGTAAGTTTACCAAGTGACTCTTACCATTTGTAAATGAGATGGACCTCATCCACCACAATCCCGATCAGGTTGTCCCGGTAGACCTTGTTCGACAACATTTATCGCCACTTCTTTAACAGCCAGGACTCGAGACTGCTGAATGCTATCTGGCATTGCCTGCTTCCGATCTGTTCCTCTTCGTGAATAACTACCAGCAGAGCTAACTGATAGATTGAACTCTTGGCGTATCCAGTCGCAAAACAGCAAAAACGTCCTTCTTGCAAAGGAACAATTCGAGCGCGGCTTTCTGTTCCTCTTTTGTAGCGGCCAAAGCCGTTTCAAACAACTGATTTTCATCTGTAGAATAGATCTCTTTCAATGTTTACTAAATGATTCCGTACCTCGCAGCGCTGTCGTAATCAGCTTAGCTCGCCTCTGGCCCGGCTTCATCAGATACACCGATTTGATTGGTTCCCAGAATTGCTTACGTATTGCAGTAACATGCATCATTGCTCGAGGCCAGAGTGTCTTGCAGAGACAATTCAAATTGTGCTCTCGCGAGATCTCTGGATTTCCAGGGTACATTCCCAAAGCTGCTGAGACAAACTTTTACTAAGGAATAGAGAGAAGTCTTAAGCTAAGAGTAAGGGGCGGGGTTGACCTCTTTTCCACGGATGATGTCAGCATGTTTACTAATTATGCACACAATGGTTGGCTGATAGGAGAAGGGTCTCTGTCAGAGATTTCTTCATAGAAATATTGCAGAGCATGATATTAAGTTGCCATATTTAAATAAAGTTTTTAAAAAAATGTTACCATCAAGATTTTAAAATGCAGGCTAAGTGTCACAAATTAAACAAGTATATGTTCAGCTCATTATCAGCCTATTACTTGTGTGCTTCTCATAAACAGTTATTTGATATTCACATAAACAGCCTTTTTTATTAACTGAATAGAATAATCATGGCTGGTAAGATATGCAAACATAAAAGAAAACCAAACTTGACGAAATAACAGCTGTTATTTTTTGCCCAACTTGTTACAGGGGCTATGTGTAACTTTCTGAAATTTAAACTCGTGACTGACACCTGTGCCCAAAAAACAGAACTGCTCTACCTTTCTGCTCGCTCTCGCAACGCGTGCTCGTACGTACACACTTCACAAGTCATCCGCTGCAAAGAAGTCAACATTATGTTTACAGAGGTAAGAACAGTAAAATACATATACCATTTGAGAAACTAAGGCTAATTGCTGACTAGCGGTGGTGGCAGAGTGATCTGAAACGATTAACATGAACGTGCTTGACGTCACATCCGCAGACAGCGCGCGAAAAATCCGACCCGACAGAAAATAGGAAAAATAGGATACAGGCTTATAGGTGCACCAAGGTGTCAGTATGCTCATCAGGAGATGTTTGAGTCAAAAATGGTCAAATAAAAAGGCTATTGTTACGTTTATTTGGGGTAAAAAGTTGCATATAGCCCCTTTAATGAAAACAAGGATATAATCAAAGGGAAATTTGGAGTTTGAACAACCTCCAAAACCAAAACCTCCAAAAATATGCATGGGGAAAAAACATGTGTGTGCAAATAAATACAGAGTGTTTCTAAAAAAAAGTTTAAGTTCTGAGGCAGATTGCCAGCAACAGCCATTTTAGGATAGTTGAGATTTTGTCTTATAGTGACTTAGAGCTAGCTTTAGTGCTAAAACGCTTTGAGAAATATTTTCAGAGCCAAAATTTAGTAGTCCTAAATTTAGGACTGACACACCCACTATTTTTAAGATTTTCTCCTAAATCAGCAAGTTATGAGCTACTTTTAGCCTTAAGATGTTTTGTGAATACGGGCCCTGGTGTGGTTATGACTCTGTATGTTTCGCACTAATCGTATCTTTAGAACACTAAACAACTCTTTTTCTCTCTCTATATATATAGTTAAGAATATGTTAATGTTCTAAGAAAATATTAGTAACATGTAAAAGTTATCCCATATTTGTTTTCGGTAACAGTTCATCTAAGAGTAGTAATATCAAGCTTTCTATAAGTATCTCTCTCGTGTGTGTATTCACTGAGATTCAGTTCATTTTAGTGATGCATTTCAAAAATGTGTGTAACTACTGTACCTAATTAACATTCTGTATATGCTAGTATTTGCTACCATATATTTAGCAAATACTGTAAATGACAGTTATGCCAATAAAGTTTTTTACTTTATGATTGTATTTATGCACGTGTGTGATGATAAATGTTTCACAAATGAAACTACGTGAATGATTCACTCGCCAATGAATCACTATCATATAGGCCCTCAACAATTTCGCCTCGACATAATATGACATTCCCATGAGTTAATTTGTCGTGGCCCAGACAAACTTGTGAACCGATTAGGTCCCCTCGCAGTGTTTTACTTTCTTTTATTCTTCAATTTTTGTTCATTCATTAATTTATAATCATTTATCCTTTAATTGTTTTATTATTCCATTTAATCAATTCAAGATTTATGGGTTTTTGTTGTGAATCAGTTTGGTATAACATACTTGTTGGATTTGCGTTCGTCAGTCTATCATTGAAACATATGCAACTAAGATTATTCAATAAACTCTGCTCATTTTCTATCTTCATCATTTCGTCTCTTGCTTCTGCTCTTCTCTGACTTTATTCAGTCAACTTTTTAGCTGATAGAAGACTGTTTATGGAGTTTTGGGTACCAGACAAGATTCTCTGGGGTATTAGGCAATTTTGTCGACTAGTTTTGCTGTTACCAGACAAAATGGCTGTTTTCTGACAGGATCTGACACACACACACCCAGAGTGAGCACCACATTGAGCCCATCTCATAGTCAGTATTCATCCTTGTTAGAGGCAGCAACACAACCTATTTCTTTATTCAAGTGAGGATGAGCCCCAAGCCCACCCAGCTGAGCCATTGGACAAGATTAAAAACAGGGGATTGCCTGGAGATCAGAGCCGGATTAAATAAATGGACTACACTAGGCAGGCTGCATTTTTTGGGCCCCCCTCCGTCGATGTTATTTATGAATTGAAATCTGAAACTTACCAAAGTTACTAATAAAAGTTAATTCACATTTTACATAGCCTAGTCTTTGGTTAAAAATTGGTTGTTGTATGCCAAAATAAGTCATGTGTTGTATATAAAACAGTCTATCAGACTATTTTTGATATTCATTATTTATACATTACACGGCTCTATTAAATGCTATTTAATTATCCTCATTTTATCCATTGGGAGTGTCATTGTTAAGGCAGTAGTACCAGTAAATAACCAATAGGTGTCAGTAAAGTATGTAAACAGAGCAAATAAGTTTATTAAGCAAAACGATATTGGGCTCACGTCATCTGTAGAAGAAAAATAATTAATCCGTGGGGACGGTTTTGCGATTCGTTCCCTCAGTTTAAACTGTACTCACGAGTTCTTAAACTGTTCCCTCGGTTAAATAAATAAATATAAATCGTGCCCATGGATTATCAAACCATACCCACGAATTTCCAATCCGTGAGCTCAGATTTTGAATCCTTACCGACAAATTTATAATCTGCGCAGTTTTAGCAATCCGTTCCCACGGGTTTGTAAACTGTACTCACGGATTTGTGATGCATTGTATTGCATTTATTAAACTTTATTTCTCATAGTAGGCTATGAGACCATGGAACACTGACAAAACAGAGTTTTAGCTTTATTTCATTTATATTAATCACCAATAGATTAGCTGCTAAAACACCACACCTGTGTTCTATCCTATTGGTTATTATTGTAAAATAAACGCTAAAAAGAAGACTGTTTTGTAAGTAAAATAAAATAATAAGTGAAGAGCGCTGTTCAAACGGCTTTGCTTTATTTAATTTTTTCAAAATATAAAATTGCCTGAATTTAAAAAAAAAAAAAAAAAACGAGTTTTGGAGGGAAGGTAAAAAGCAATACAAATCAAATAATGTACTGGTTATGTTGTCATTCCTTTGCTCTCAAACAGGGTTCGAATTACGGGGGAGCTAAGGGGAGCTCGGCTCCCCTGAAAAGAACCTGGGCTCCCCTGAAAGCCTACTTTGAGACATTTAGGGGGAGCTCTAAAACACTTTCCATTTTTTGTGTCGCATATAGATTTTGATTTTCTGTACATTAAGGTTCCTGAAATAAATGATGATATTAAAAATGTGTCAATGTTGTGTGTTTATTCGCTCATTACATTACGATTTCCGAACACTATTTTCCGCTGTCTCCTGCTGTGACCATCCATGCGTGGCGGCGCTGCACTGAAATTACTACGTTTACGTCACCACTTGAACTTCTTTAAGGTATAATCATGGAATTACTTACTTGATCTGTGCGTTTGTGAGGATTGGCCCTAATCCTATTTAATATTGATGTATTTTTTTTATGATTGTTATGTGAGTTATTCTGTTTTCATCATGATTTGCATGATGTAGGCCTAAGCGCGGTTGATTCAGAACCGTGGACAGAGCTGTTTGCCCTAACACTGACAACACTGACTGACTCTTGCGTTTTGAAATAAACGGTTTACTAAGTAAACAATAGGTTTACTGTAAACCTATTGTTTTAAATGCCCGAACATGCACCAAAAGCGTTAAAGTCAGTCAGGGAGGATCGGAAAATAGGGCTCCCCCGAAAGCCACTTTGTAATTCGAACCCTGCTCTCAAACTAAATGCAATGTAATAATAGGCCTTATTTAATAATAACATTAAATGTGCAGCATGCATCTAATGCTACGCGTTCCAGGCAGGTTTTTGAGCTCGTTAAACACGATTTAAAATCACGACTCACGACTTTGTAGCGTTCCAGGCAAGTCACGCCAAACTGCCTGGGCACATTTATGAATTATTATTATTTTTAGATTATTATTAATTTGATTGCAACGTTATATTGTCCTATGCTCTATTTTCCCACCGTGTACCACTTGCATAAACACCGCACGCATTAGGGCTAATATTGTATGTTACGTCAGAACTCGTAACTGGGAGTCCATCGATCTAGTACGAGTTCACGAGTGGGAATTCACGGGTTTGACTGCCGTTCCGCGGCATAACTCTGGGTGAAAAGCTTAGCTTATCACAAATCGCTCTGTATGGCTCTGACTGGCTGGCGCCGCTCTATACAGTCATGGGCTGGCGTTAATGTAAGTCTATGGTTAAGATAAACATCGTCACTATTTTTAGTTAATTAATAAATATTGAAATAGATTGTAGATAGGACATTTGTACATTAAAAAAAATAAATAAATAAAAAAAAAATGTGTCCCTCTGTCTGGGCCCCCTCCCGCCAATCGGGCCCTAGGCACGTGCCTAGTTTGCCTTTGCGTTAATCCGGCTCTGCTGGAGATCAGTTACAAAGGGAAGAATTTCAACAGGAGTTTTGTCACCCTCAACTTCTCTCATTATCACTTATTTGACATTGTATTATAATGTGGGATCCAATCTAATAAATGTGATTATAATTGTAGGTGTGAGTTCCCTGGGGCTGGAACCAATGTACCCTCGAGCAAGCCACTTAAACCAGAAATGGGCGGTGGACAGTGAACTGTACTTGGTTGCCTGTTAGTCACTCTGGATAAGAATGTCAGATGAATGACAAATAATTGGCAGATTAATTAGCTTGTTCTAAGCAAAAATTCACAAAATGTTTTTTTTATTATTTTTTTATTTTTTTGGAAAATAAGACAATTTTTTACTTAACTTGAAAAGATTCTTCTTGATTTTAGAATTTTTAGATATTTTGCCTGGGAAAAAAAAAAAAAGGTGAGCAATCTGCTGTTAGCCTTTGAAAAACATCACAAATAGTTGAATGATGACAGAAGTTTTACTTTTGGGTTAACTGTCACTTTATTGATATAAAACAAATGTGGAGTAAATGATGTTTCACACAGTTAGACTCGTAAATTGGTGTATAATAACAATCAAAGACCAGTTAGATATCAAAGTTACACTTGATATTTAGTCAGTTCACATTGACACAAAAACTAAATACAATTCTCATAGCTTCATAAATTACTATTATATATATAATATATATATATAATTACTATTGAACCACTGATGTCACATGGACTATTTTATCAAAGACACAACCCTCACCAGCAGAAGAGAACTCTTCAAAATTCTTCAAAATCTTTTTTTATAATATAAGTGACTGTTGTACAATTGAGACAGAGAAAAGGGGAAATGCAGTATATTCACAAGATGTAACGTGGTGTATGGATTTCAATTTCACTCATTTTGTAACACCAGTAAAGTGAATTCACTGTTATAATGATGACTGAGTTGACATCATACAAAGAGGAAGCAACATCACTTGTGTACATAATGAAATAATGTAAATGTTCTTTATGCCTATGATTTCCATGAATGAACAATTAAATGTGTTGTTGATGTTATCCTTTTTTTGCATGTGTCATTACAGTGTGCACACAGAAACATTCAGACCATAAAGTCACATTCAAATGAACACACTTCTAGAGAATGAGAGCAAAAAAAGAGCAACACAGAGAGAAAACACATGAGTAAGGAAGAAAAATGAAAAAGGCTTTTGTTTAGAGTAAGCTGAAGAAGAGTGTGACTAACAATCATGTTTGGGGTGTCTGGATTGGTTTAGATGAATGGCAGTGGTCACGTTATCTGAACTGGGCTACTGGACAACCTGAAGGCAGAGATGATTGTGTTATGTTAAATGGAAAATGGCAAATGTAATTCTGCCCGACATTTCATCTGCAACAACAGTGAGTTCATTTATGTAACATAAATGAACTGCTCACATGCTCTGTTCCTGACTTCCCTAGACAGACACGATCGCTGCCTTATGTGCCTGGGCCGACAACATGCCGAGGTGGCTTTCGTGAATAGTTTGTGTGTTCATTGCGAACGCATGTCCATGGCTACGCTTAGATCCTGCCTCTTATTTGTGAGATGGCTGCCCTCATCCTCTACCCAGCCCAGTTCGGCGAGCCGTAAAGGTCCCTTGGTTGCGTTGATTAAAAGGCCAGGATGATCTCAGAGTGACAATTCAAAATGCTCTGCCAGCAAGCTTCCACAGAGGTCCGAGTCCTCTCGTAGCCCCGTGTGGTTGCCAAAAGATGGTGCTTGCTTGTCCCGCGACGAGCCTATTGTCCTTTTCTGAGCTCCAGAGGGGGACAGGATGTCAATCACGGCATCAGAGGAGGAGCTTTCGGCAGCTTTTGCGAAGGATTCTGCCAGACAGCACCCCGCAGAGGATGCTGTACAGTCGGAGTCCAATGCTGAACTTGTCACGAGTTTGACCTGCGGGGTTTCACCTCTCCACTAGAGGTCACCATCCCCCTTCCTTCCACACTCCAGGTCTCATCACACACACACCTGTCACACCCTGATCACACACAGCTGTTCCCCATCACTAAAGACTATTTAATCTCCCCTCTTTCACCTCACCTCGAGCGTGCATTATTTGAAGTTCCAGTAAGTCTTGTCGTGTCTTGTTTTAACCGTATTGGCCTTTTGTTTTCTTTATTTAATAAAGAGAACCTCACCTGCATTTTGGACCCTGATCTCTGTCTTTCTGTTACGCTATTCCAGTGCGTATTGTGACAGGACTGGGCATGCTCCTGGGCATCTGGTTGGAGGTGTCTAAGGCGCCTTCTACCAAGCGCTCGAGGCCTGATTATTGGTTTCTGGGTGCGAGCAGCGACGTTCCACCTTGCTCCATCTCAATGCCTTTCTTCCCAGAGGTTCATGAGGAGCTCACCAAGGCATGGAGGGCCCCCAATATGGCTTGCTCACTTCTGGGCTCCTTCCTTATTCGGTTGGGCAGCCAGAGGGTACATGGACATTCCCCAGGTGGAGCGTGAGGTTGCACTTGTGCCTTCTCTTGAATCTCTTTTTAAAATCTAGCAAGGATGAGCAAGGATGAGCGATAAGACTTATTAATTGCGTAAATATGGTCTAATTGAAAAAAAAAAAAGTTTTTATTTTAGTCAAGCTAAAAATTGTGTTGTACTATTACAACAGTGGGCCTTACAGGGTTAAACTGTGTTGATATTTTGTTGTACATGAACAAACCAGGGGTCCATTCTTCGTACCTCGCTAACTAAGTTAGCTGGATTTGATTGTTGATGATTTCGCGTGATCATGAATCATTAAGTTCTTCGACGCTCATCCGGGACTTGCTGTCATAGCAACAGATCCATAAGCGTAAAACCTGCTCTGGAGCAGGCTTACTTTATATAAACAGGATTAGATCGTGGCCACTCAGTTATGTCCGCTTCATTTATACGAAAGCAACAGCGATATTTGCCCGATTAATTTGTACTATTATATTACAAGTCAAAGATGACCGCACATATATGTGATGCAGGGTAATTTATAAAAAATAAAAAAATGCAGTCTGTCATTTGAAAAGTGCATATGTCACTTAAACATAGTTTGTGTAGTTTGTTTAACACTGTTTTTCCATAAATAAATATTATCAACGTAACTAAAGATAATGCAGTATTTGATTCTCTTATTGATTTCATACAGAAACATACAGGTCATTTTCTAATTTAATCATTCTATTTCATTTGATTATTTCACATTTAATTTATATTTTAGAGTAGTAATAGTAAATTACTTTGTGGAATCAAGATGAGAGACCACGGCTATAAAAGCGAAGGTGGATTTACCTAGAAACTTTTGTTTCTTTAGCACAGTATACTCTATTTTTTGCTGGAGACTTCTCTTAAAGAGCAAATGGATGTCACCCTGTTTCATTTGTAGAGACAACATTTAATGGTCAATACATTGAGTAAAATTAAGTAAAATTAATTAGAAGACTGTCCACCTCTGTATCAGGCCTCTCTGCCTGCAACTCACACTGCACAAGAACACAAGTAGATACAAATTCAGGCCAAATTATGCATGCACTTACAGGTACTTCCTCCAAACCACAGTCATCTGACAGGGTTGCTTCACTGTACTGTGCAATGGAAACAAAATGGTGTTACAAAGGGATGTGGTACTGCCCACACACACATTTATTTTATATAATAACCCCAACTTACTGTGCATACTTCAGTAACACAGTGGGAACAGTTAAAAGTCATGGAGTGTGATGCAAAACTACACAAAAAAAAAATAATAAATAAATAAATGTTAAAGTACAAAAAGCATTTTAATTAAGGCAACAACCAAATATTTTACATTGCACAAATATAATTATAAGCTCATTTACCAGTTATGAAGGTGCTGCTGGTCTAAGGAAGAGCTGCCCCAGGGATGCCCTCAACAATGGGTCTAGTGTCATTCAACCCTAGGGCCAGCTCCTCTGCCGGGGTGTGAGGGGGTGCAGGGCCACCCCTTATCTTTTTTTGCTCTGCCCTTTTCTTGGTTGCTGTTATAAACAAACAAACTGATTTTTTCTTCCTCTAATGTGAAAGAGGATTCCCTTTTCTCTTCCCTGTAATATAATATAATTCCCTTTAAAACAGTATAATTTTAGTCTCTTGAAAATCAGTTTGTTTGTTTGTCTATAACAGCAACCAAAAAAAAAGGGAAGAGCAAATATAATATAATAACTTACGAGTTTAATTTGTCTCCTTCGACATGTTCGCCGACCAGTCAAAGAGTTGCTGATCAATGTTTCTACTATCGATACGTAGCCCCTTTTAAGCCACCCAGTGATCTCAGATTACTTCATCCAGCTAAACTAATCATCAACAACAGGTGCGTTCGGAGAACCGGAATAGCGAGCTCATAGTTAGCATGATTATTTGATCTTGGATGTGTCATTTGATCTTGGATGTAGTAAGCGAGGTACGAAGAACTGCCCCCAGAGAGGAAGCAGGAAGAAAAGATTTAAAAAGATACTTAACTAAGTGATGTTTTATTAACAAATTTCGGGAGGAGTTCGCACAGATAATTAACACAGCCAATTCATCATCAGCAATCACTCTCCCTATCCGATCAGCACAAGAGAGAATCCCTATAAATAACCAAACGATCCTACCTTCATCATCTCTTGTCTTGTCAGGCATTGGCTCATCAAACCACCAAGAAAAATATCAGAGATTGAATTATATCCAGAGAATAACTTCTTTTAAACAGCAGATCCTGCAGCATCTCCGGCCACAACTCAGGCCACCACCGGCCTGCAGCATCCTCCAATCGAGCTCACGGCTACACCACGGGGCCAAAGGCCTTCTCGCGCTGCCGCTGCTCATTTTTCCAAACGCCGAACCACGCCGTCACTGGCACCTTCCAGGCGTCAGCTACCTTCCCCTGCGTCTTCCTAAGCCTCAGCCCTCTCATCCACCCCAGCCAAATTGAAATGGACCGTGGCAGGACTCTGCCAAGCGCTCACCAGTGCTTGCATCATCATCCTGCACACTTCGCTCCAACCGGGCGAACCTCCAAGCATTATTCCTCCATCCATGTCTGCGGATAGAACGAGCGGGCAATTGCCATGCCGTTGCAGTGGCAAAATGGGGCATTCTATGGGGCAAAGAATGGTCCGCCACCAGTGTCCTTGTCCATTGCAACAACGAAGCTACCGTGCACTGCGTTAATAAAGGTCGCTCCCATTCTTCAATTCATTATTACTGCAAAACACATTCCTGGGTCTAAAAAATCTAATAGCTGACTCTCTCGTTTTTCCTTCCAGAAATTAAAATAGTTGGCACCAGAGGCGGACCCGCTTCCATCCCCCTACTCAGAGCTGACATTCCCATAAACCACCCACTGAGACCCATCCTCTAAGCTTCCCTCAATTCCATTCTTCAAGCCGTTTCCCCAAGGACCCTCCAGTCTTATCCAACAGCATGGAAGTGTTTTAAAATATTTTACATAGCTTACAATCTACCCGTTTCCTGACTTCTCATTGCTACCTATTACCTCTTTCATCTCCTATCTCAACACCATCAAAAACCTCCAAGTCAGCTCCATTAAAGGATACTAAAGTGGGATCCAGTTAGAATCAACATCCAGCATCCATCTAGTCCAAGCTTGGCATTTTGGGGGGTTATCTGGCTGCTGTCCAGCGTTTACTAGCCTTTCGGGGGAGCACTTTTTGGGTTCGGGCCAGTGCCGGGAGGGAAGTGCCACGGCTCGGGAATGAGTGCCGAGCAAAGAGCCCTCTCCCGGACAGCAAGCCAAATACACATAACCGTTTGCTCAGTTTATTATTTGTAAGAGGGAACTTGTGAAGTGATGTTTTAGTAACATGTTTTGGGAGGAACTCGTACAGATAATTAACACGGCCATTCCATCATCAGTAATCGCTCTCCCAATCAGATCAGGACAAGAGAGAATCCCTATAAATAAACTAACGATCCTACCTTCATCATCTCTTGACTTGTTAGCACCCCGTCTTCTTACCTTCAGCCCAATGGGGAGCGCTTATTGGGTTTGGGCCAGTGCTGAGCTCGGACCCCTCTCCCCGGGCAGGGGGGAGAGCCCCAGGCTCAGGAATGAGTAGCGAGCTCGGAAAAAGGAATAAAAATTACATGATTTAACATTATGACATTCACCACCTACATCGACATTACAACTGTTAACTTGAAAGAGTGTACATTTTCATTAATTTATTGTTTCTATATTTAAATTATTTTCCTGCATTGTAAAAAAAAAAAAAAATTCAGATCGTTGAATTTACAGTTATAATGTTGACTGAGTTGACATCATATGAAGAGGAAACAACAACACCTGTGTACGTAATGAAATTATGCTGACATTCTCTGTGTATAAGATTTCCATAATTCAACAAGAGTTGAATGTGTTGCTGCTGTTGTTTTTCATTTGCTTGTGTCATTACATTGTGTGCATACAGGAACATACAGACTCTCAGTCTCCACCACATGCAAATTAACACGTGTCCAGAGAATTACAGCAACAAAGTAATAAAAATATAAATGAGGAAAAAAAGTATAAGGCCATTGTTTAGAGTAATAAATTATGTGATGCTGAATGACGAATTAGAGCAGATATAAGAATCACATTACAGCTGCAGACAGAAACATCAGACTCAGGACAGAGACACACGACTTCTAAAGTAAGAACAACTCACATCTTCATGCTTTAACTAGAATTAGACTTCTGACATGTTAATATTGTCTTAATCATTATGTACAGTGCATTTATGTTAAGATGGATTTTTAACTTTTTAATCATTGAAATACAAGTATATTTTTCTTCCTCTGACATGGACCAAAATTCCGAATTAATTATATCTGAGAAAAAAAAAAATATATATATATATATTTTTTTTTTTCTCAGAAATGGACCAAACTCTGTTTTTCATTCTTCTCCTCAGTGGTGAGTGTGTTTGTGGTTTTATTTATGGTTTCTAGTTTCTAGGTTTGATCCTGTTATGAAAAGCATTAAAGCAAAGCCTCTCTTTCACAGCTCTCTGCTCCGTATCTGAATGTGTTCAGCGTCAGTATCACTTTATAAATGAGAGGAAGACCTGGACTGAAGCTCAGAGATACTGCAGAGAGAAATACTCAGATCTGGCCACCGTTGACAACATGAACGACATGAACGAGCTGAAGAAGAGTATGAATGATAGAAGTTTTCAGTATGTCTGGATTGGGCTGCAGAAGACGGGTCGTGATGAATGGCAGTGGTCTTCAAGTGAACCTGTGCTCTATCTGAACTGGGCTACTGGACAACCTCAAGGCGTAGGTTATTGTGGTATGATGACAAATGGAAAATGGCATGCTTTGACATGTAGTGCTAACCAGCGTTTCATCTGCAACAACAGTGAGTTTATTTTTAGTTGCACCATATACTTAATTTTAATAGAACATTAAACAGTATGACTATTTAATTTGATTGTGAATTTAGGAGAGACTGTGGATTTTTGACATACTTTCAATGTTAAGAAAATTTTGATTTGAGCACAATATTTTCCAGAAGAAAATACTTCATTCAACACACTTTGAACTTTTATAATTTCTCTGTGATAATTTGTCACAATGGAAACATACAATTAAAGAGCCTAAAAATCTTAGAAATGTAAAATGATCTTATATTATTAATAATAAACATGCAGCAGTGACTATACGCTATCTCAACACAAACCTACAAGTTCTTAGTTCCCTTCCGGGAACTCTACACTGCGTCCTGAAATGCTGTGGGGGAACGCCATTGGCGGGCCGCACTCTGAGTCATAGTCCAACGTCCAATGAGAAACGGGAGTGACGTCACAGGCGCGGTGACGTCATCGACCAGGAAGTATAAAAGCACGTGCGTTTGAAGCTGGCGTCAGCTTTTGTCATTCAGCGAGAGCGCTCTGTGTTATTGTCTGTCTGTCTGCATTCTGCTGTTTTTCAGTGCCAATTTGCACCACTTTTATTTGAGCAGAAATGCCAGGGGGAAAACGTTCTTTTAAGAACGAACGTTCTAAGGCGGTTCAGCAGCCACATAGACGGTGTGTCCCTCCCTGCCAACGCTTCATTGTTGGTGGGGATACACACGATCTATGTGTGGTCTGCTTGGGAGCGGAGCACGCTAGGTCAGCCCTTGAGGGGGCTGGCTGCCCACAGTGCGAGCGGATGCCGCTGCGGTTGCTCCGTTCCCGGAAAGCCCTCTTTGAGGAGGGGGCTTTCATTAGCGTTCCCCGCGGGTCTGGCCCCGCTTCCGTCGAGGCGGAGCGGCAGCTGCACTCGTGGGGTTCGCAGCTAGATCTACTGGAGGGAGTTGAGACGGGTGATCCCCTATCTCTCTCCTCACCCAGCAGATCGTATGACCTCCTCTTGGATGAGGAAGCCCGCACTGCGGTTCCTTCCCTCTGAGAGGAGGAGTCAACGCTTCTCCTGTCTTCCTCCGAGGAGGTTGACATCGAGAGCGTTGACCTCCCACAACCACCCCCCGTTCACCCCAGTATGAGGAGCTGGTGGAGGTGCTGACGAGCGCGGTGGCCAAGCTCAACATCAGCTGGTCACCCGCTCCAGATCCAGAGCCCCAGGCGAGCAGGCTTGATGAGCGCTTCCTGCGGGCTAAATCAGCACCTCCCAGACGGAGCCTTCCCTTTTTCCCCGACCTCCATAAAGAGATCGCGAGGTCGTGGGACAGGCCGTATTCCTCACGTCTCTACTCCCCCGCCTCAGATTACTACGGTAATGTGGGGGAGATGGAGGAATACGGCTACAGGGCGATGCCTCAGGTCGAGCAGACACTAGCAAGCTATCTGTCTCCCGGCCTGGCATCGTCCCTGAAGGCTCCGTCCTTGCCCACCAAGCCATTAAAAGTAACATCAGGCTTGATGGGCAAGGCTTATGCGGCAGCAGGTCAGGCTGGTGCATGTTTACACACCATGTCTGTGCTCCAGGCGTACCAAGCCGACCTGCTGAAGGAGCTTAGTGACGGCGAGGAGGTGAGCGTGTCAGAGATGCGCAGGACCGCTGATCTGGCGCTCCGGGCCACCAAGGAGACCGCCCGCGCTGTTGGGCGGTCTATGGCAGCCTTGGTGGCCGCGGAGAGGCATCTCTGGCTGACCCTGTCCGACATGAAAGAGAAGGACAGGGTCACGCTCCTGGACGCCCCCCTGCACCCCTCCGGCCTCTTTGGTGACTCTGTTGACACAGTTGTCAACAGGCACCAGGAGGCCCGTAGGCAGGCAGCGGCGTTCCAGCGTTACCTCCCTCGCCGCACTTTCTCCTCTGGGGCTGCTGGACGGGAGCAGCCCCAGCCGCACTCCAGCTCCTCACACAGGGAGACCCAGAAAAGGAGCGTTGCTACCCGTGCCCCTCCGGCGCGCCCTAGAGGGCGGGCTCAGCAACGCTCCAAGCCGGGGCCCTCGAAGACTAGGCCCGACCTGAGGGTCGTCCTACAGTCTAAGAGGGCCGCGGCTAAACGGCCCTGATGGTCGTGGCCCAGGGCCAATGAGGGCAGCCCCTCTCGAAGAACCAGGTGCCTCACCGCCTCTGAGGAGTACGGTGACCACCTCTCTTCGGGGCCCTCAGGAGATTCGTCAGCTAACCCTGCCGGTGTTACAGGGCGCGGCAGTCTCCCGCGAACATCATTCTCTGGTCCCTCCGCCCGGAAACGTAGCGGAACCAGAGAGTTCGCCACCCCCACGGGGGTCTCTAGAACGCTCACTTTAGGTGCATCCTGCCAGTTCGCTGCTACAGGTCACCAAGTTAGCTCCTCTAATAAATCCAGAGACCAGTCTCGAGAGGCTGGTTCCCTTAGTAGAATTTCTGGCAGCGTGGAAACTACTGCCAAATATTTCTATGTGGGTCCTGCGTACTGTAGAGAAAGGTTATTCCATTCAATTCGGCGCCAAGCCGCCGCCTTTCAGCGGGGTATTTCCTACCATTGTAAATCCCGAGCAGGCTCTGGTATTAGAACAAGAAGTGCACACTCTCCTGAGGAAGGAGGCCATCGAGGTGGTCCCTCCTCAGCACAGAGAATCCGGGTTCTACAGCCGGTACTTCATTGTTCCAAAGAAGGATGGGGGCCTGCGGCCCATTTTAGATCTCAGACAGCTAAACCTCTCAGTCAGAAAACTGAAGTTCAAAATGTTGACTGTCAGACAGGTCGTGTATCAAATCAGGTCCGAGGACTGGTTTGTCACGATAGATCTGAAAGACGCGTACTTTCACGTCTCCATCCTTCCCCAACACCGGAAGTTTCTCAGGTTCGCTTTCAGGGGCAAAGCTTACCAATACAGAGTTCTTCCGTTCGGCCTAGCGCTCTCACCCCGAACTTTCACGAAGTGTGTGGATGCTGCTCTGGCTCCACTGCGACTCCAGGGCATCCGCATACTCAACTACATAGACGACTGGCTCATCCTAGCCAGTTCAGAACAGTTAGCGGCTCAACATCGAGATGTTGTTCTTGCTCACATGAAAAAGCTGGGGTTGAGACTCAACGCCAAGAAAAGTGTGCTGTCTCCATTACAGAGAACCACTTATCTAGGTGTAATCTGGGATTCGACCACGATGCAGGCACGATTGTCACCTGCTCGGATCGAGTCGATCCTTACTGCAGCAAATGCGGTCAAGCTAGGCCTGCTACTCACTGTCAAACAGTTCCAAGTACTGTTAGGTCTTATGACAGCTGCATCCAACGTGATACCTCTTGGACTGCTGTACATGAGACCACTGCAGTGGTGGCTCAAAACCAAAGGGTTTTCCCCGAGGGGGAACCCATTCCGCAAAATCAAGGTCACGCGGCGTTGCCTACGTGCCTTGGTCATGTGGAAAAAGCCCTGGTTCCTATCACAAGGTCCAGTGCTGGGAGCTCCTTGCCGCCGCGCCACGCTAGCGACAGATGCATCCCTCACCGGGTGGGGAGCGGTCATGAGTGGCCGCTCCGCCCAAGGCCTATGGAACGACCGGCATCACTCTTGGCACATAAATTGCCTAGAAATGCTGGCAGTGTTCCTAGCTCTGAAGCATTTCCTTCCAGACCTAAGAAACCGTCACGTGCTGGTCCGCACAGACAACACTGCGGTGGTCTATTACATAAACCACCAGGGAGGTCTGCGTTCACGCCCCTTATACAGGCTGGCGTACCAGATCATCTTGTGGTCACAAGGGAAGCTTCTCTCATTGAGAGCAGTTCACATTCCTGGACGTCTCAATGTGGGAGCAGACGTCCTGTCAAGGCAGGGGCCGAGGCCCGGGGAATGGATGCTTCACCCAGAGGTGGTGAAGCAGATATGGAGAGTCTTTGGTCAAGCCCAAGTGGACCTCTTTGCGACTCAGGAGACATCGCAATGTCCCCTTTGGTACTTTCTAGTTCCTCCAGCTCCTCTCGGACTGGATGCCATGGTACAGACGTGGCCGAGGCTTCGTCTGTACGCTTTTCCCCCGATCGCTCTGCTCCCGGGAGTTCTGGAAAGAGTACGCCGGTACGGAGTACGGCTGCTGCTAGTAGCCCCGTACTGGCCGGCCCGAGTATGGTTCTCGGACATAATCACCCTCCTAGACGGCTCTCCATGGGAGATTCCCGTCAGGAGGGACCTTCTTTCTCAGGCTGGGGGCGCAATCTGCCACCCCCACCCAGAGAAGTGGAAGCTATGGGTGTGGCCCCTGAGGGGGCACAGCTCATAGAAGCTGGTCTCCCAACCGAGGTTGTTAAGACCATCCTTCAATCCAGAGCTCCCTCTACGAGGAAACTTTATGGCCTAAAGTGGAACCTGTTTGCGTCATGGTGTCATGAACGCCACTCAGACCCAGTCCACTGCCCGATTGGTGCTGGAGTTCCTGCAAACTCGTTTGTCCGCTGGGTTAGCTCACTCCACCCTGAAGGTGTACGTGGCGGCTATATCGGCTTACCACGCCCCTCAGGGCGGCCTTTCAGTGGGCAGAAACCCCCTGGTCTCACGTTTCCTCCGCGGTGCACTCAGGCTGAGGCCTCGTGCAAGACCGAGAGTCCCTACATGGGACTTGGCTGTGGTATTAGAAGCGCTGTGTAAGCCTCCCTTCGAGCCTCTGGAGGAGGCCTCCGATCGGATGCTTACCCTAAAAACAGCACTGCTGTTGGCGCTAACATCTCTTAAGAGAGTCGGTGACCTGCAGGCCCTTTCAGTGGCCCCTTCCTATATTGACTTTGCCCCAGGGTTGGCCAAAGCATTCCTCTACCCAAGAGCTGGGTACACACCCAAGGTCCCCTCAGTAACACCACAGCCAATAACGCTGCTAGCGTTTTATCCTCCTCCATTCGTGGAGCACGACCAGAGGAAGTATAACTTAATGTGTCCAGTAAGAGCACTAGACACTTATGTCCACAGAGCTGCCCTGTGGCGTAAATCAGAGCAATTGTTTGTCTGTTACGGCCCCCCTAAGAGGGGGTGCCCGGCTTCCAAGCCTACTATCAGTAAGTGGATCGTTGATGCCATCTCTACTGCATACGAGTCCTCTGGTCTCCCATCCCCGGTGGGAGTCAAGGCTCATTCAACTCGAGGCGTCGCAGCCTCCAGAGCTCTGATGGCAGGTGTCCCGATCCAGGACATCTGCAGTGCGGCGGGTTGGTCCTCACCTCTTACGTTCGTCAGATTCTACGAACTAGACCTCAGAGCCACTCCGGGCTCAGTCATCTTTCAGCCCTAGCACAAAGGCTAGGCTCAAGAGGTCAAAAAGGCGCTTTCCTTCGAGTAAGGAAAAGAGTTTTTACCCCCTTTTTGTTCTGGCAAGTTCCCCAGACAAAGGCGTATGACTCTCCTCTACATTCCTTCCAGCCTCGTGTGCCCGAGGGCCGAGGCCTGTATTCCTCGTGTCTGGTGGTTGATCACAGACAGAGATGAGTTCCAGTGTCCTGGCAGGATCACCAGGCACTTCCTATGTCCCTCTTGTACTGGCTGTACGCAGACAACGGACTACCATTTCTCCTCGTGTGCCTGAGGGCCGAGGAGCATTTCTCCCCCTGCACTGGTCGTGTGACAGGCAGCGGTTGAGAACCTTATCCTCGTGTGCCTGAGGGCCGAGGTCTTTTTATCCCTCTCGTCTGGTGGTGGATCACAGACAGAGATGAATTCCAGTGCCCTGGCAAAATCACCAGGCACTTCTTGTGTCCCTCTTGTGCTGGCTGTAATGCAGACAAAGGACCACTATCTTTCCTCGCGTGCCCAAGGGCCGAGGAACACTTTCTCCCCCTGCGCTGGTCTGGTGACAGGCAGCGGTTGAGAACCCTAGCCTCGTGTGCCTGAAGGCCGAGGCCTATTCTATCCCTCTTGTCTGGTGGCTGATCACAGACAGAGATGAATTCCAGTGCCCTGGCAAGGTCACCAGGCACTTCTTGCGTCCCTCTTGTACTGGCTGTAACGCAGACAATGGATCGCCACTTCTCCTCGAGTGCCCGAGGGCCGAGGAGCATTTCTCCCCCTGCACTGGTCGTGTGACAGGCAGCGGTCGAGAACCCTATCCTCGTGTGCCTGAAGGCCAAGGTCTCTTATCCCTCTTGTCTGGTGGTGGATCACAGACAGAGATGAATTCCAGTGCCCTGGCAAGGTCACCAGGCACTTCTCGTGTCCCTCTTGTACTGGCTGTAATGCAGACAAAGGACCACCATCTCTCCTCGTACGCCCAAGGGCCGAGGAGCTTTTTTCTCCCCCTGCACTGGTCTGATGACAGGCAGCGGTTGAGAACCCTAGCCTCGCGTGCCTAAGGCCGAGGCCTACTCTATCCCTCTTGTCTGGTGGCTGATCACAGACAGAGATGAATTCCAGTGCCCTGGCAAGGTCACCAGGCACTTCTTGCGTCCCTCTTGTACTGGCTGTAATGCAGACAATGGATCGCCACTTCTCCTCGAGTGCCTGAGGGCCGAGGTTCATTTTCCCTCTTGTCTGGTGATGGATCACAGACAGAGATGTATTACCACTCGCGTCCTGGCAAGACCACCAGGCGGAGTCACCACAGTGTCTCATCAGGTAAGTATTTTTAGACACTGTCCCTTCTCGGTCTTGCGAGACCAGACGAAGGATGACAGGACCTCGTGGGTTTGAGGGCCGAGGTCTCCTTTCCCTCTGATCTGGTGGGCTCCACAGTCAGAGATGTACTACCACCCATGTCCTGGCAGATTCCCAGGCTGAGGTTTGTATTGTATTATAACGCTGTTTTTTCCCCCTTGTTCTAGCAGACACTAGGCAGGGTGCGGAAATTATGGGGGCGTTGATACCTCGTTCCCCACAGCGTTTCAGGACGCAGTGTAGAGTTCCCGGAAGGGAACGTCTAAGGTTACGTATGTAACCCTGGTTCCCTGAGGAAACGAGACACTGCGTCTCGGACCATAATTCCCGCATCCCTGCTGCGCTCGCTTCATGCCTATGAGCTGACGCCAGCTTCAAACGCACGTGCTTTTATACTTCCTGGTCGATGACGTCACCGCGCCTGTGACGTCACTCCCGTTTCTCATTGGACGTTGGACTATGACTCAGAGTGCGGCCCGCCAATGGCGTTCCCCCACAGCGTTTCAGGACGCAGTGTCTCGTTCCCTCAGGGAACCAGGGTTACATACGTAACCTGAGACGTTTTATATGTAGATTAACCATGTAGGAGTGATAGTCTATTACAACATAAACCCTCATTGCAAAGAAAAGCAATATAGAGATTCAATAGTGAATCTATTTTATAATAAAAACTAACATCAGAGAGTTGACATCAAGTTTCTGTGATTGTATGTATATCTGTTTCATTCAATGGCTTGAATTTACATTTTAGTAGAGGTGTCTGCTCATTGTCATTGTTTTGCAAGTCACAAGTAAGTCTCAAGTCTTTGCATTCAAGTCTCAAGTCAAGTCCCGAGTCAAGACGGGCAAGTCCAAGTCAAGTCAAGTCAAGTCACCTTTATTTATATAGTGCTTGTAACAATACAGATTGTGTTTAAGCAACTGCACAGTATTTAAACAGAACAATAGTGTGTAAGTAACACATTATTGAAGATAGTACATTTTAGTTAAAGGCAGTTCATCAATGAATTCAGTGATATCATCGTCAGTTCAGTTCAAATAGTAAACGATATCGCTGGAAAATGTCCCCAACTAAGCAAGCCAGAGGCGACAGCGGCAAGGAACCAAAAAAACCTTGGGAGAAACCAGGCTCAGTCGGGGGACCAGTTCTCCTCTGGCCAGACGGAACCAGCAGTTTGTACCAATGTCCGATTGTAGAGAACTCATCAGGTTCCTGTGGTGTAGCACCGATGGCGGTCTCTGGAGCTCATCTGGTTGACATCCATGGCTATTGAAGTCATCTCCAGGTGGTGATCCATGATCTAAGCTGGGTGCGGACTGGATCCGGGGGACTGCAGTGACCATCTGATCTGGATACAGGCTGGGTCTGGTGGCTACGGTGACCTCGGAATGAAACAGACTAATATTAGCGTAGATGCCATTCTTTTTACGATGCAACGAGTGCATCAGATGTAATGTGAGGTGTTTTCGGTTCCGGTTGACCTAATTAATGCAGCCTAACAATCCTTTAACGGATTTGAATTATAAGAATGTGTTAATGTTTTATGTGTAAGCCAGGTTAAAGAGATGTGTCTTTAATCTAGATCTAAACTGACAGAGTGTGTCTGCCTCCCGAACAGTGTTTAGTAGATTGTTCCAGAGTTTAGGCGCTAGATAAGAAAATGATCTGCCGCCTGCAGTTGATTTTGATATTCTAGGTATTATCAAATTGCCAGAATTTTGAGAACGCAGCGGACGTGAAGGACTATAATACGATAGGAGCTCACTCAAGTACTGAGGAGCTAAACCATTGAGGGCTTTATAAGTAATTAGCAAGATTTTAAAATCTATACGATATTTTATAGGGAGCCAATGCAATGCTGACAGAACCGGGCTAATATGGTCATACTTTCTAGTTCTAGTAAGAACTATAGCTGCTGCATTTTAGACCAGCTGGAGTTTGTTTATTAAGCGTGCAGAACAACCACCCAATAAAGCATTACAATAATCTATCCTTGAGGTCATGAACGCATGAATTAATGTTTCAGCATTTGACATTGATAGCATAGGTCGTAATTTCAATATATTTTTAAGATGGAAAAATGCCGTTTTGCAAATGCTAGAAATGGCTTTCAAAGGAGAGATTGCTATCGAATAGGACGCCTAGGTTCCTAACTGAGGACGACGAATTTACAGAGCAGCCATCTTGTATTAGACTGTGTTTTAGTTCATTACTTGTGGAGGTTTTAGGTCCAATAATTAACACCTCTGTTTTTTTCAGGATTTAACAGTAAGAAGTTATTCACCATCCAGTTTTTAATATCAGCTATGCATTCTGTTAGTTTTTCGAATTGATATGTTTTGCCAGGCTGCGAAGAAATATAGAGCTGAGTATCATCAGCGTAACAATGAAAGCTAACACCATGTTTCCTTATGATATCTCCCAAGGGTAACATGTAAAGCGTACAATGTAATGGCCCTAGTACTGAGCCTTGAGGTACTCCATACTGCACTTGCGATTTAAATGATACCTCTTCATTTATTGCCACAAACTGATGACGGTCTGATAAGTACGATTCGAACCAAGCCAGTGCACTACCATTAATGCCTACATAATTTTCAAGTCTGTTTAAAAGAATGTTGTGGTCAATAGTATCAAATGCAGCACTAAGATCCAGTAGCACTAATAGAGAGATGCAACCACGATCGGTTGACAAGAGCAGGTCATTTGTTACTCTAATTAGAGCAGTCTCAGTACTATGATATGGTCTAAAACCTGACTGGAAATCCTCACAGATACCATTTTTCTCTAAGAAGGAGCATACTTGTGAGGATACTACCTTTTCTAGTATCTTTGACAGAAAAGGGAGATTCGAAATTGGTCTGTAGTTAATAAGTTCATTGGGGTCAAGTTGTGGTGGGGCCAAGTCAAGTTGCAAGTCCTCAACTTTAAGCTTCAAGTCCTAAACAAGTCACTAGTGCTGTTTGCCCAAATTAGTGTCTGTTTTAATTACTACAGTACATTTAAAGTCAATAATAGTATATAGTAGTGTAGAGAATTGGTCAGCTCCAAGAATTTCAAATTGATCAATATGTGTATACAAGTATGAGACTATGTTTCTCTCATCAGCTGTGCACTGCAAATCTCCACCAGGTCCTTTTGACCAATGAATAGGATGAAATTAGTTATTTAAAACATACATTTCAGTCAGGGAAAGTAGTTTAACTCACAGGAAATTGTGTATAATAATCGTCATAAAAAATACGCAATTTCCAGTTTCTGATCAGTAACAGTAATAATGATATCGACTTGTTTCTTTGTCCAGCATATTCTTCAGTGATACCCATTACTCCGACGTTGGCTCGTCGTCACGGCAACGTGTTTTACTAATCAGAACGGAGTTAAAACAATTGAACAGAATAGGGCTTAAGGTAGCAATATGAGATCGAAACAGTTTAAGTGACTATTGTAATGTAAGCTTTCAGCACAGAGAATCATTATATGTGAATATATGGTTGTTTAATAAACTATTCTACTTACAAACGATCGCACATAGACAAACGTACATAAAACACAAATAGACAGAGAACGTGTGAGAGAAAGAGTAAGAGAGAGAGAGAGAGAGTGTGTGAGAGAGAGAGACAGAAAGTGAGTTGCATGGGACAAGAATGAAACGGTTCTGAACAACCTGAAATCGTTTTCATAAAACGCCTTAAACGCAGCTATGTACGTTGGTAGAAAGAACGGATACGTGCGAGCTCTTGTTGTTGTGCATTGGTTCCGTATGTGTTCAGTCCTTTTCAGTTCCTTGAGAGTTCCTTTAGACCGCATGGCCTTGAAGAAGGGTTTGTAGGCGGCTTGGCTTTGATTGCAGGCCTCATCTCCAATGCTAGGTGAGTCCCCCCTCCCCATGGATCTGGGGGGAGGTGCGGGTGACGTGTGTTCGAGTCCAGAAGGGAAGAGAAGAGAGTAAGAGAGAGAAGGCTTATAAACCTGTAGGTCGTTCACGCCCACAGTTGGACCTTGTCCAATCCGGTTGATCTGAGTTTTGGAGGGAAGATTGAAAGTCTTTGTCTTCCACAATGGTGTTTCGCATGTGGAAGCTTATTGGTTGTTTTGCCACAAAACTTCCAAAAGTTCAATAATACCTATAAAGCAAGGAGTTATTAAGATGCCACAAACATTAATATTTAGGGGATAATAAATGCCGCTCATAGACACCAAACATGATCTATGTATCTTCTTGGTTGACTGAGTAATTCTAAATGTGATAGTCTTAGCATGCACAATAATTCACCTATTGTGGATAAGTGTTTGAGGCCGACATACACAGCATAAACAACAATATAAGAAAAGGTAACACATTGATACGTGTACATTCCTATATAACTGTATGTGGGACTGTATGTCTGAATAAGGAAAGTGTATCTCCCTGCATTCCTGTAAGAATCTTATCTTGATGGTGGGGGATGAGTTGGATAGTGACCAGAGGTCTGGCTCATAGCACCTAGGTGTTAATCACAGACCAGGGGAGAAGTCATTTAAGGAATATAACTAGTTATTTCATGTCTGATGGCTCCATGCACTACAGTAGGTACAATTATAAAAGATAGGCTATAATAATTAGTGATTTAATCATTGTTTGTGAACAAATATAGGCCTAATTGAATTAATAATTTATTTTAAGTCCACTGATTCATTTGTTAAGAATTCAGTGATTTTTAATGAATCAGTTGAGTCAAATATTTTTAACAAATACATAATCCATTTATTGCAGCGGTTCTCAATTCCAGTCCTCACGCCCCACCGCTCTGCACATTTTGTGTGTTTCACGTATCGCTTGTATATGTATATGTTCCATTTGAAGGTCATTAAAGCGTGCGAGACGTAAATTTAAAATGCATTTATTTACAGATGCACTTATGTCACACTTCTCCAGTAACTTTCATCTGTGCGTGAAGACGCTGCATGCGGTGGCATAGCGCTAATATGTGAATGAATGTTTCGAAGTGTAGTAAACAGATTTCCCCCGCTCAGGGAGCAGGGAGAATGAACACTGTGCAGGGACCATGTCAATCAGAAAACAGTTCCTGCACGGACCTCACTTCTAACGAGCTGGTTATCTGAATCAGGTGTGTTAACTAAGAGAGACATGCAAAATATGCAGAGCGGTGGGGCGCGAGGACTGGAATTGAGAACCGCTCATTTATTGTGAATTCATCTATTTATTTAAATACATGGAAATTAGTGGCTGGTAATCAGGAAGAATAGGGTTAACTTTTTATGTAGGCTACATATTTCCCATGAAAAAGAAAAATAATAGTAATGGAAAAAAATAATGGAAGTGGTGCGGTTGCGACGCGCATGTTTTTTCCAATCGCATCCGCGCCACATTGAGATGAACATTTTTTGACTGCATCTGAAATAGCATACTTCCCTACTACATTTTATTTTATTTATTTATTTTTTTTTGGACGCAGCTCTGAACTTTTCAGAATGCTGCAAGTGCACTGCAGGTCATGTGACAAGAACCAACCAATCAGCTCCATCCATCCCCTTAATAACATTGAAAGCACTGCCAAGTTGGAGAAACAAGCTTATCATAGCTGTACAGGAATAACCATTTTCAATAAATTTAATAGAGCTACCGCAAGCGATTTTTAATGCTGGAAATCCATTTATCCTTTGCTGAAATGTCGGCGTCTTCATGAAGAGTGCAGGTCATGGTTGCTTAGCAATGGCAGATAACACGGGAAAGCAAGCTACAGAGCGGTTTGGAAAGAAAGAGAAAGCAGCGCGCCTAGCGGTTTCCATGTGTTTTAGACGCGACATGTGAACGGCCCCTAAAACATTATATATCCTAAACATTATGCGGCTAAAAACTATAACATTTTGGCTCAGTGCCAAAAGCTGCACTAATCATACCAGTGTGATCATACGCTACAGTAACCAGCCTATATTGATCAGAACTCTCAAGTTACAAGGCCTTTAATTCCAAGTCAAGTCTCGAGTCATTGCTGTCAATGTCTTAGTCATGTTGCAAGTCTTCTTTGATTATGTCAATTCACAAGTCATCAAATTTTGGACTCAAGTCCGAGTCAAGTCTTGAGTCATGCGACTCGAGTACACAACTCTGCATTTTAGCCAATTAGAATAGAGTTTTAGACAGATCATGGTATAATGTAAAATATCTTGAACATTGTGAATGTTCAAAATCACATATGTAGAAGCAGCTCAAGTCTATGAATGACATGTTTCTGATGTTTCCATCACTGCTCCTGTTCACATCCAATCCATAAAGCAGTGTAAGAATAATGAACAAACTGATTCATGAATCTTTTTCTCATTTGTTTTTCTTAAAGCGAACACAGGACTCGTCTTTGTCAATCAGAGGATGAATTGGAGAGACGCTCAGAGTTACTGCAGACAGAATCACATTGATCTGGTCAGTGTGAGAAACCAGAATGAGAATCAACAGGTTCAGCAGTTCATTAGTGATAGACACTTATCTGGATCACATGTCTGGATCGGTCTGTTCAGAGTCAGAGACTCATGGCAGTGGTCAGATCAGAGTGACTCCTCATTCAGATACTGGAGCACTGGTGAACCTAATAATATTGGAAATGTTGAAAACTGTGCAGTGATTAAACCGAACTCTCAGGGACAATGGAATGACATCTCTTGCAGAAAACAGTTTCCTTTTGTGTGTCATGAAGGTGAGTAGATCCTCACAAAACACACTCAATCCATCATCACCTCCAGATCTCTTAAAGTTGACGCTACATGTCTGACACGACAAATTCATCCACAGTGTTTGTTCGGCATGTTGTTGTTGATCAGTCTCTCTCTAGTTTCTGCTTGTGGTTTGTTTTGTGTCCAGATCTTGACCTGATTGTGGTCAAAGAGAATCTGACGTGGTCTGAAGCTCTGAGATACTGCAGACAGAATCATGTGGATCTGGTGTCGGTTCATTCAGAAGAGATTCAGCGGCGTGTGATGAACGTGGTTAAACGGGCGTCTACTGCGGCGGTGTGGTTGGGTTTACACAACTACTGCATCATGAACATGTGGCTCTGGGTGAGTGGAGAGATGGTGTGCTATCACAACTGGGCTCCAGGGAACGGAACCACACCAGAAAACTGCAAACTCGAGAACAGAAAAGGAGCAGTTCAGTCTGGAGGAGATCAGCGCTGGATCAGCCTTCCTGAATCTCACAAACTCAACTTCATCTGCAGCAGATATTAAGAGTGAGGAACACACTCATGCGTTTAATTCGTTTTTTTAGTAAGTTCTGAGAGAATCTGTTTATTGGGTTTTAAAACCCAATATTTATTATAAAATATGTCTTTTAAGAAATCCTTTGAGTACAGTTATGAGTAAACCTCCTTACCATGCTCCAATTGAACTATAGTCAGGAAGAGTTAGAAGCTGGATTTAACAAATAAATCACACTTTGAGATTCTTTGTTTGTTCTTCATTCATTTAGAGTGATTTAATATTTGTATTATTCCATTTAATCATATTATAATTTATTATATTTGTAACCATTTATAAATTCATTTAATTGATTAATGTATTGATTATTGACATATATTACTGTTTTCTATTGTGTTACGAGTGAATGTTTATGGAAGTTCTGGGTTTATGGGATGATGTTGTGAATCAGTTTGATATCACACTGTCTGATGAACACAAATCCAACAAGCAAATTCTGATCACTGAACCCCACGCAACTAAGATTATTCAATAAACTCTGCTTCTTTTTTTTTTTTTCCTTAAAAAAACTCTGGCTTTATTTAGATAACTTCTTGGCTGATAAAAGACTCCTAATACAGTTTTGGGTACCAGACAGGACTTGCTGTTTACTGGTTTTGGGTATTAGATTTTGCAGACTAATTGTTCTGTTACCAGACAAAATGGATATTTTCTTACAGGATGATTTAATATATAGATGAATGCATTGGGTTTGTTCCCCTTGCATGTACAAATGCAATTTAACAGTAAGCCAAAAATCCCTAAAATGTAGTAGATGAGTTTGGACTCATCTTAGTCTTAGTCTGTTGTTTACTAAAATGCCTGAAACAAATACATTATGAATTAGGAATAAAACTATTAAAACTGTAAAATAATAAAAAAAATAAAAAATGTAAACTTCATAAACTGTAATCTTCTGTCGTGCGAACGAGAGAGTGGCGTCTTGATCAAATCAAAGCTTTGAAAGAATGCATCACAAATCCATTCAAATATGTTTCATCAAGCATAATGAACTGACTTACAGATGATGCTCTTACAAATGCAAAACAAAGAATGGCATCCAAAGATTAAAGCAAAACGGACTGCATGAGAAATATGATCAACACTGAACTCGCTTCACTTAGAACTGCCACTAGGTGGGGCGCTAAATCTGTACACGTGTCAAACTTGAACAGGTAGTTCTCATTGAGTTCGTCTTAAAGAGTGCATCATCACACACAAAAGTGCGGGCACCCCTGTTCTACAGTCATAACAACCTAAAAACTGGAATAGTTTAGTCTCACTGCATTGTAACTGCTGCTATATTGCGACATGTTTTCAGGTTTAAAAACTGTTGAATGTAATTGCCTTTCAGATATATATATATATATTTTGTCATTAGTAAACATTTTATTCCAGTACATTTATTCAAATTACATTGTCGAGATGAACAATTTGATCTTCAGATAAAATGTTCTGTAATGGTCAGATGCCCCTTTTTGCCCCAGGTAGGGGGTCATGTTGCCTTAATAATGGGGCAAAATGGCCCCCTTACATAAATGTATTTTTTGTGCCATTACAACAAAATTTGTTAATTGTTTCCATTTGATTCTTTTCCCCCTATCTTACCTTACCGCAAGCGTAAACCAAGTTATGGCAGTAGATGGTACTCATTAATATAGAAGCCAGTGGTCACATCTCTGAGGTTATGAAGAACAATCATCTTCTTAACCACCACAGCCACTTTGAAGATTTTAAGAGGAAAAGCAACATACAGGACACCTTCATGTTCATAATTCAAGTCCAACATGCATTCCCTTCATGAAAACATCCAGCGTTTCACCTAGAACCCAAAACAGGAATAGTTCAGTCCTAATTTACAAGGCATGTAATACATCAAGATATGGACAAAAAAAAAAAAAAAAAAAGGTTGAAACCTTTGAAATCATGCAAGCTTTATCTCACGGTCTGTTAACTGATGATTTCTATCGGAAAAAAGTGTGGCTCCACGCCACCATGTACCAGGCATATTACAGTCGTGCATCCTACTTGCCTTATGATTATATAATGCGTTCAACGCACATGAGAACACACCTTTTCTGGTTACAAGAAGTGACTGCAACAGCAGTCAAAGAAATGTCAGAATCAAAAATCTGCACCATTATGTCTCAAAACCCCTAGGACTTTTTGGTTACCATATTTTCCTCTCATGTGCCCATATTTGGTTATTCCTGTTCCTATCCTCATCAAGACATTATTAGTTATTCATCCACATCTGCCTGTGTATCATTAGCAACCCTTTATTAGTTGTTTGAGTTCCATGCTTTGTGTCCACTCTCGTCTATGTGTATGTGTGTGTCATGCCCATGGACTGTTTGCCTTGGTTTTTCCCAGTGTTTTCCCAGATTTTGGTAGCCCGAAAATTAATTTAACTAGCCCAAATATTATTATTTTATTTTTTTATATAGAAAATCAAATATGACTCTAAATCAAATCAAATAAATCAAATATGTTTTCAATACACAAATATAAAAATTCATTTTTTAGTGTTTCTGCAGAATTTTTAAATATCAATTTAAGGCAATTTATAATCCTTTTTTAAAGCCGCACAAGTAAAGTGAACAGTATGAGTGGGGTTGGACAATGTACAGTAGAATATTAAGCCATAAAATGATATGATTTATAATGCAGATACAGGTTCACGCAAAACAAAATATCTTATACAATGGCATTTCAGCCTTTATACCATTAAAAGGGATAAATCGAGTTTATCATTTATTATATGTATTTAAAACATAAATATTACTGTCTTAATTGTTTAGATTTTTAGATGGCACATTAACTTTTCACATTTAAAACTATGTGTTTGCTGCACATATAAACAGCTGAAAAATGTGTTGGAAATAAAAATGGATTCTCTGTCACGAGGGTGTCACGCCGGGGGTAAAAAGGACTCAGATGCAGAGTTAGAAGTAGCGAAGCTTTATTTCCTTTGCCTCGAACACAAAGTAACACAAAATAATAGTAAACTGCTTGTAGGAAATAAGCAGAGACTCCAGAGCTGGCCGGCAGCGACAAAACACAAAGTAACATAAACAATATTTAACTGCTCGTAGGAAATAAGCAGAGATTCCAGAGCCAGCAGGAAAGCGGACCATCCACGCAGCTAGAACTCCGCGCTAAGTGTCCTGCTGCACAAGAGAACAGAGGGTCAGGCTGCAGCGTGAGAGAGACACAAATGACAGGTAAGGACAAAACAATCTACTCACAGTGAGAAAAGGAAAGTGGGGAAATATAAAGGCATGGGGGAATAAGCCACAGGTGGTAGCGAGTCAGCTTGTGATCTGTGCACTCCCGCTGCACCATCAGCGCTGATTGCCCAGATCACAAGCTGCTGAACAACACAAACGGCAAGAGGAGCAGGGAAGGCGCCCTGAACCGTGACAGAGGGGGCGCTTCAGGAGCGCTGAAATATTAGGGTTTCTCTAGTAACAGCTGTACACAAAGCAGCATTAACGCCGTTTTATCAGACATGAAATGTAAATGCCAACGACACGTTTCTGAGGACAGTCGGTTCCCTTCAGATACATTCATATTAAGACATCAGTGCCGCGTTTTGACTTTGAAATGTGCAGCGTGCATATTTATTCAATGACATCATTTCCTTTTGAAGTTTTATCCAGCCCTATCACGATTATCGTCTTTCCGTCCCTAACTGACTTTTACAATTACAATTAAGACTTTTCTTATACTGTTTAACATATTTAAAACTTGAATGGCCTTTCATTTGATACAACTAAATTGAGAAGTTTTTAAGGACCTGCAGGAGCCCTCTACTTTATGATAGCCCGTCGGGCTGTCCGGTGAAACATTTTGGTAGCTCGACTGAAAAACACAGACGGCTCACAGACATCACGTGTGCAGCGTCTTTATCAACGTAATATATATATATTTTTTATCTTTTTATTATTGAAATTTTTGTATAATTATTTTCTTTGGCGATTATTTTGCGGTTAAATTACAAATTATGCAGGATCGCAAAAAAATGCGACATTATGTTGATTTTGCGTTAAATTCAGCGATCGCAGAATCGCGAAAAACTGGAGGGACTGACCATTTAAGCTATGAACAAACGTAGCCATAACATTGTTAACAAATTTCCTGGCCTTGTCAAGCTTCACCGGATTGGCACCAGCCTTCCACTGGCACCTCTGGGTCACAGCTGACAATAAGATTTTCATGCCAGGGTGGCGAAGTTCAAGATAGTGCAAGTCCTCTTTCATTGCGTTCACCAGCTGGACACTGTGGATGACTAGGATATCCAGTGTTGCTCTTCCTCGCAGGGAGTTGTAGAAAAAGGGGAGAAGTCCTTTCCACTGCAGTCCACCCCAGCCAGTATTACAATAAAAAATCTGTACCTGCACAAACTGGAATCGTGCCTCCTTTACAGTGTCAGAGTTTCTTTGAAATGGAACTCTGTGCAGCTGCTTCATTCTGACATGGTTTCGTTTAAGGACTCGACCTATAGTTGCCAAACTCACACTGTTTATATTTCTAAATTCTCCCTGATCTGCGATTACTGCTGACTGGATTTCACGCATTGTGTGCCACTACCATATCTACAATGGCAGACTCCTGTTCAATACCAAATATCTTTCCTCTGCCACCAGTGTGTGGTAATGTGTGGATTCTATAAAGTAAAAGCAAAAAGCATGTCAAAATTGACATTACTGTATGACAGTCACATAAATGGGATTGATAAAACATCTGCATTACTGTAGACACAGTTTTTTTTTCTGCTAAAAGGGCAAAGCAGTAAAGCTGAAATACACAGTGGTATACATTACAGTAACACTGTGAATTACCTGTTCTCATTCCGAAAAAGCCTGACAATAGATGCCACAGTGCTCTGACTCAGAATGGGCTAAACCCTTTGTCCAGCCTCTCTAAAGGACAAGCCATGATTGATGACATGGTCAATAATTGTTGCCCGAATTTCATTTGAAACTTGAGCTCGATTTTGTCCTCTTGCTGCTGCAGCTCCTCCACCACGCATACAAACTCCTCTTCCTCGGGCCCCTCTGCCATGGCCTCTTACTCTCCTTCCGTGCCTATGGCCTCTTTGATCCATGCTTGCAAATAGCAATACAGAGGTGGCATCTTTTGTAGAGGGATGAGGATTGATTGCTGATTGAAGAGTTGTGCAAACAAGTTTCACACAGGTGCATTGGAGATTCATAATTATGCAAGTACTTTCTATCAGCTGTGAATAGATGTTTTCCTGTTATTCAACAGTGAATCCAATGGAGTTTGGGATCTTTCAATGAGATCTGTGGTGACTGTTTTGACAAAGGGTGTGAAAAATGTGTGAAACATATGAAAAAGTGTTAAGGCATTTGAAAGAGAAGACTTCTCCTGTGCTAAGAATGTGATGATGAAGATCAAGTGAATCCCAGTTTCACTGAGCGTGTCTTAGCAAATGAGAAAAACTGTAACAAAGCCTCGTTTACTGAATTCATGTGACTTTGGCTTTTTTATACCTGCTCTGAACCACTGTTTCGTAAGAAATGATTCGCAAAGGTTTGAAAGCTTTATGAAATAGTGTTTCACAAGCAGCTTTCACTAGTCTTATGAAACACAAGTGGTGGCGGTCGGATTGATAGATAGGACATAAACCATGCTAATGCTTGTGTACAAATGCAAGCCTAATCCTCAAGCTATGTTGTTGAAAGTTCTAAAGGCACTTGAAGACATGTAACATGTTCTTGTCTTTTTTTGCCCTAGATCAGATTGTCCTGAAAGAGGAAATATCTGACTGAAACAGAAGAGAAATATCTGCATGCGATTTCATTACTTGAGAACAATCTTTTAGATGTTCACAGACTAGTAAGACTTCCTCATGGAAAAAAAAAGCTTATTACCACTGCCAACAATGTGAAAGGAGTTTCAATAAATATGGAAACCTTAAAGTCCACATGAATTCACACTGGAGAGAAGCCTTTTGTCGAAAGAGTTTCACAAAAAAAAAATCTTGAATTTGAGAATTCACACCGGAAAGATGTAAATCACATGTGATCAGTGTGGAAAGATTTTCGCACATAAAGGAAGCCTTAATAGCCACAAGAGTCTTCACACTGGAGAGAAGTCTTACACCTGCAAAGTATGTGGAAAAATGTTGAATCGAAAAGGAAATCTTCGGGCTCACACGAGAACTCGCATTGGAGAGAAGCCGATCACATGCGATCAGTGTGGAAAGAGTTTCTCGCTGAACTTGAGCCTTAACATGATTGTTCATTTCAGAGTGAGCTGTTTTATATGTCAGCAGTGTGGAAGGAGTTTCACAGAGGAAAGACACCTTAAGACGCACATAATAACTCATATCAGACAAGAGCCTTATATGTGTCTTCTCTGCGGAAAGAGCTGCACAAAGAAACCCTTGAGATTTCTATGAAAGTTCACCCTGGGAAGAAGCCTTTCAACTGCCAAGAGTGTGAAAAGAGCTTCCAACAAAAAGAAAGTCTAAAGATTCACAGTGGCGTGAAGGCTTTCACCTGCACTTAATGTGGACACGACTTCACTCATTAAGATACCCTCGAAACTTTAAAATTTCACACCAGAGAGAAGCCTTACACCTGAAATCACTTACAAATGAAAGCAGTTTATTTCAGGCTGCAGCAAAGTCAGATTGTGCAGAGGATCTATGGTCTTGTGACAATGGCTTTCTAGGTGACGAGGTCTTCACTGGGGATCTGTCTCTGGGGCTCATCTAGTTGACATGGTCTCCGTTGACATTCAGTGATGTAGAGGTTATCTCTAGGTGCTGATCCACCATTTGGGCTACATACGGACTGGATCCGGGAGACCATCTGATCTGGATACAGACTGGATCTGGGTGGCAACAGTGACCTCAGAATTAAAATGAGACAGACTAATATTAGCGTAGATGCTATTCTTCTTATGATGTAACAAGTACATCAGGTGTTATGATGTTGCGGAGCAAACGAGATGTGAAGCGGGCGGATCCAAGTGCAAAGTTTTATTCATAGACATGGTCAAAAACAGACAGAATCGAACACCAGCAAACAGATATAAACAGGGCAAGACAAAAGAGTAATCCAAAGACAGGTGAGAGTTGACTGACATTGAACATTATTAAGGGGGTGAGGCAAACAGGTAATCGGAACAGGCAGACAATAGTCCAAATGAGGGGCGAACCCCCTCGAGTCAGAAAAGGCAAGACAAAGGGTTAATCCAAGACAAGCAATAAATCCAGGGCGAGCATAAATCAGACAAGATGAGATAGCAGGTAAGGATCAAGACAAGGATAACCAGACTAGAAACAAGACTTAACTAGACTCAGGGAACTTGGAAATGGCTCTGTAAAGTAGCTAACACTAGGAAAGCGTTATACTCTAGACAATACTCTGCCCTGAATAGTGGGAAGAACCTCATATTTATACAATATCTGATTGGCTGCAGGAGAAAGTGCAATCTGTGCAATGGAACATGGGAAGTGTAGTCCAGGGTGATGTGTAACAGTCTGTGTAATGTGAGAGTCAGTGAAATAGGACAGTGACCTCTGATGGCGATCAGACAGAAGACCATAGACAGGATTCGTGACATGGGAAATGTTCCCGTTTCCGGTTGATCTGATTAATGCAGCCTAACAATCCTTTAACAGTTTTGAATTGAAATGTGTTATATGTAAGCCACGTAGAGAACGCGAAAAAAGCATACTGCATTGTCCAGTTTTCTCTCCATGATCCATGATCTGAGTGATGAATGACAGAATGGTGACATTTTTTATAAGTGTGATAGAAAATCAAAACACTTATAAACTCAGCACGGTCCTCCCAGTATGGCGGATAAACAAGGCAGTTTTCCAGAACTCAACGTGACGTGAAGTCAGCTTCACATTTTCTACTGAATGAATTGACAACAACAAAACAGTAGAACAAACTCACTTATTTTAAACATAGAATTTTTAATATATTAACAAACCCCGTGAAAATGAGCAAACCCGGTGGAACCAAACAAATAAGAAACGAATGTTAAAAACGCTTCCGAAATCATCTTAGATAAACGTCAAATTTCAAAATCTAAAATATTTTTTTAAGCAGGCGCTTTTGCCAACTTCCTTGTCTGTTTCAACATAATTTAATGTTACTTGAAATAATATAAATATTAACAGATAAATACTTTCTTATACATTAAATTTTTTTTATTAAGCATTAAAAGAAAAAAAAATCTGGAAGAAGCGAGCCCAAATTTCTGTCTTGCATACTCACCTTAAAACTCTTCATGGTGCTCCTGTGTATCACAGCAGTATATTCCCTTCTTCAGCCAACCCAATTTGCACTCTTTGATTTGTATTTTGTTTTTTTCTCAAAATATAAATCTAAGATGGAGAAATTCTGTGTGTGAGTGTGTCCTACCACATCTGTGACACATGCTGGTAATTCTTGCCTACTCTTTTATGAAAGCCAATCTACTGCTTTTTGCCTACTATGAAATAGAGGTTTGCGGTTTCGGACACAGCCAATGAATTTTAAGATGTCACAACATTGCGCAGCCTCTGGTTGTAAAAACTACCAAAATTTTACATTCCTGAAGAAACTGGATAAACTTTCACAGGCAAGAATGTGATGGTTTATGCATTAACTCTGTATATTTTTTTTTAAACTATATTACCTTTTAAATGTTTTGTTAGCTGATAGCTTCATCTTGCTGTATTGTGTTAGTTTAGCAAAACCATCTGCTCAAATTCAAGAAAGAAATATGACAGTTTTTGCTGCATTGCTAAGCAGGATTTTATTTAAAGTTATTCTGGTGTATTATATTCCAGTATTACAGCAGTTAATCGCAGTCACATCCACCCAACAAAGTATTTAATTTCATATATACTGTTATAATAACACTTCCTCTGCATCAATAAAACAATACATATATATACAGAGAGTTATTATTATATAAAATAATTTTTCACCTAGCAGTTAGTTTTCGATTAGGTTATTTAGAAAATATTTCTTCATTTTGAATGAAGTTGTTTAAGGACAAGAAAGTGCTGTCAAAAATATTTCAAATTCGTTTTCAAAGTCGTCTGATGCAGGATCTTTCATTTATCAGGGTTACTGTGACCCTTCATGAGACCCATGGTGATTGCTGCAGAGTGGTGGAAGTCCAGAGATCTGCGCCTTCTACTTCTAAATCCGTGGTCGCATGACTGAAGATGAAAAAAAAAAAAACATGTAAAGGTTGTTATTAATGTTTTCTTTTGGAAAGATTCATTAAATATTTATAATCTGCTTGGAGGCTACTTGGAGATCAAACTAGCATGGTTCAAATTGACTGTCCACACTTACATGTGCACATCTGCCATTCTGTACAAGGCACAGATGAACCTGACAGTGCAGGAAGATGTGATCAGAGATTCCGGAGAAGGTGAACATCCTGAAGGAGAAATGGCCTTTTGTATCAACACCATTCCGAAGAACTTCCACTGTGCCATCTGCAGGGTTGGGGCATCTAGGAAGGGAGAACAGTTTTGTTGATGCAATAAATGAATGCAATAAATGGAAAACTAGACTGATGGCAAGTTTTAAATGTCTTAGGATGTACTTGGTCAATTAGGGCTGTATTTATAGTAAAACAGTTACAAAGATAATCAATTTCTGAGATTACTAAAACTGTATTAATTTCACCATTTTAACACGCTCAAAACTGTAGAGATGATAGTGGACTTCAGCAGGAAACCTTTTAGGTGCAATTTCATACATTTAATGAGGCTCAGAGGAGGCATAAGTGCAAATAAATTCATGTTGAGATAAATGTTTTGGCCGTGGTGGGGATCCCTGCTGAAAAAAACAGCTAAAACCAGCCTAGGCTGGTTGGCTGGTATTAGCTAGTTTAAGCTGAAAATAGCTGGTTTTAGCTGGTGGTTTTCCAGCCTGACCAGCTAAGACCAGCCTGGAAAAATGGCCAAAACCCCTCTAAAACCAGCCTGCCCGACCAGCTATGACCATCTAAAACCAGGCTGGTTGACCAGCTAAAACCAGCCAACCAGCCTAGGCTGGTTTTAGTTGTTTTTTTCACCAGGGATGATTTTTGGTTTGCCGGCGGAACAACAACGCGCTATACGTTTGGTTTGCCCTCATTTGATCTAAATGACGGAAATCTGTCTTAGACATGTTGCAGGTAACGGAAATCCGTTGAATCTCTGACTGGAAGCTAATGACACTGAAACAACTTCCTTGTATGCGCAAGCATACTTTGCAATAAAGCTCTTTCTGATTCTGATCAAGTCACTCACTCTCTAATAATTAGGTTCCAGCGAGGATGATAGTCAATATCATTAACAGGTGTGGCCCAGCAGTTGTCCAGGACTATTGCAATTTGATTTCGATCCACTCCTTCCACTTCAACAGCCACATACATCTGCTGGTTCACCTGCATTTCCACCTCCCCATCATATGGGCTAGTAAACTCTGCATCATGGTAAGGAATTATGCGGATCTGGTATGTGCCCTGGCCAGCAGGAAGCTCCTGACTTATCACACTGTGGGAAAACAAATAAACAATGCAAAAAATGACCTTAGTAAATGTTTATGGTGATTACCAACATGATATATGACATATTTTGCCCTATATCAAGATTGATACTGTACATCTCCTTGCCAAAAAACTATTGATTGTCTAAATATTACATAATTGTCTTCAGAAGAGATTGATTATCCTTACCCGCCTTCAACTTGAACACCCATAGGCATAGAAAGGGTCTGGATCAAAGGGTACACACAGGAAAATGTAATGTTCATCCAGCTCTCTCTTGTAATGACATACTGGTCAGTGTTTGTCGGAGTGTGCTGAATGGAGTTTTGGTAGATGAAATGAGTCCCGTTGCTCTGTGAGAAGATAAACAACAGTCAATCTTTAGCTACAGGATTGGACTTCCAAGAAGTCCGGTCCGGTCATAATGGAGGTCCGGGCAATACCTTTTTGCAATTATAAATGATAAATGAGTAAATTAACATCTGGTCAGAAACTGTACTTTGTAAAAACAAAAACAAAAATACCATCAAACTAGTCATCAAAGATGAGGATATTGGGCCCTGAGAGCCAAAGCAATGGTGTCTAAAGATTTTATATAAATAAAATTAACATATTTCTTCAGTTGAGTCTAATGGGATTTGAATAGTAAAAGATAAGATATTTTATCAATGATAATGTTATTTTTACGTACGAATTCCATGTGACTTCTAAACGATAGGGGTTCAGGGTTTTGACAGTTTTTCTATTTTGCTTAAGATGTTGATGTCATTAAACTGATGGCAAACTCATACAAACTCGAATTACCATTATCCCCGACATAAAAGAGTGGACTCAAGTAGAAACTAGATGAAAACAAAAGAAGTAACTGCAGTCCAAATAACTGTAGAGAGAAGCAGCACAGGGCCAAAATGCAGAGTCGCTATTAAACATCAGCCCAGATAACACTGTTTTGGAGCAGGGAGACGCTGGCAAACCTGAAGAGATTATTGGCCTGAGCTTTGCTATGATCCTCCACGAGTTGCTTGATTTTAGGAGAGACAATTCAGATCAGCTAAAACAAATTAATGTGGACACAGAATACCAGAATTGCTTACGAGACATTGTTGACTTTGCAGCTGCTTAAGTGTGGAGAAAATGGAGGACAGCTTTCAACCAAACACAACTTGCTGAGGACGGAAACTATGGTAATGCAGGACTTTCATACAGCTGCGAGTTTTAAGGATATGGGACCAATAATTGAGTAGAGATGGCCAAGACCAAAACATATGCACTGTAGTTGCAGAAGCCTGGTCGCTGCGTTCACTTGTGGGATCCACTTTGGGATATTTTTTTGTTAGTCTTACTTTGGTTCTGTGTGTGCAATGAAGGCTTTTCCACTGAATCAGACCATTCTAAAACATTGAGACAACGATGTTGATGTGTCTGCATTCAATCATTTCAGTGGGCTTAAATATATCACCCTTTACAGCAGATTTAGTTCGCAAACAACTGACAGTTACAATAATTAATCCTAAAATGCGACATTATATCTTACTTTTCGCAACGTCAGTCGCGCGCTCACAAGATCTCCCGGTTCTTATTTGTGAATTCAGTTGACTGGAGACTCGCTCTAAACGGCTCGTTTGAATCAGTGAGTTGTGGATTCAAGAACAGCTGCAATCGGATCAGTGCAATTAGTGAGTGAATCATTTGGTGCGATTTGCGAACCGATTTAACAGGTTCATCGAAAACAATCAGTTTTTTCATTAATCAGACACTGCTTCTGCGTCTCGGAGCACGATATATATTATAAGGAGTAATGTAGTGTTAATTTCGTCACCTATTTTTAATTTAGTCTTAGTCTTAGTCTTGTGCCAAATGTCCTTGTTAGTTTTAGTCATATTTAGTCATTCACATATCTTTTTTTGTTAGTCAAGTTTTAGTCGACTAAAAGTCTCGTCATCTAGTTTTTGTCAAAAGAAAACTCAAGGTATCTTAGTCAAGTTTTAGTCGACTAAAAGTCTTTTAATTTTAGTCTAGTTTTAGTCAAAAAAGAACTCAATATATTTTAGTCTAGGTTTAGTCAAAAAATTGTAGTCTTTTTTTAAAATAACACATTATTACTGAGATTATTACTGATACACATTTCAGCAAAAAAAAGTGTTTCACATATCTCAAACATTGGTTAAATGTCATAATTACCTGACAAAATACACTTGTTGAATGATTTTTGTTGAATGCAAATGTTAAACGTGTCTGGTTTTCAATTTCTGATTTAGGAGACACATTCACAAATGATTAACCCTTTCAGTGGTGAGTTTAAAATATTCTAGCGGACCCCTGAGAGTGAGTTTTTTTTAAGCGACCGTTATTTTAGAACGTTCGTCCTTATTGTTTCCATGGCGACGCATCAAGCTTGTCACGTGACACAACACAGACACAATAACACTGTATGACAGATAGATCGCTTTTATTTCGTTTTTCCTTTTTTATCCAGAATACTCACACACTTGCTTACCATGCCATGAACTATCTAATATTCCGATTCACAAATATGTGTGAATTAGTATGTTTCGTACTTTAAAACCCTATATAAATGATCTGGGTCGTAATCTGTAACGTGAGATGGGCGCGGCCATGTTTGTTCGCGCTGCCGTTCAGACTCAGAGTCCTGTCAGCCGTATTTACAGCACATATACATTCATCCGTTTCTCCCGAAATACATGCAAGTAAGTGGCTGGTGAACTAGAAGAGGAATAGAGTGGACTTTTTAGTTACTAAGCCTATGTGTATGTGATATGAATAAAACACATCGGCAAATTATATTTGAATAGATTGTTATTTGCTGCTTCCATAGACCTATGTGTGTATTTTACAAACTCGTCTCCTTTTACTAGTACTTATGTGTATTTAAATGTCTGAAACCTAAAATAAGCGTTATGTGGTTAAAAACACTGCATAGTTGTGATTATATGACAAGAGCAGAGCTCGTCCTTCTCTGGCTCAGCGCCAGCCAGCGCGCCAAAGCGCAGTTTGAATATTTTAAAGCCGTAACAGCTGATGAAAAAGCAGAGACGATTGTAGACGAAAATGAAGAGAGATTTTATCTTCGTTTTTATTTTATGCAAAACATTTTCGTCTCGTCTTTTTTCGTCAACAATAATGCATGTTAATTTAGTCTTAGTCAGCGTTTTTGGACAGTGGTGCAGTCTTGTCATCGTCTCGTCTTAGGGTGCTTTCACATCTGTGGTTCGGTTCATTTGGTCCGGACCAAGGGCAACAAATGATACATTGTAGCATTTTTCTGCCGTTTTGGGTCCTTTTCACACCACACTGATTGCTCTGGTCCGAACCAGTTGAAACGAACCAAAATGCAGTCATGTGACGACATCCACATCACTCGTTGGCCAGATCGTGTCATTGAACCACTGATCTATAATAGAGAATTATATAGATCAGTGTATTGAACGTATTTTCTAAACTGTTAGGCACGTTTTTTCAATTCGCGAACGCGCCGCATCGAGGTAAAAACATCTCAACTTTTCAGGATGCTGCAAGCACACCGCAGGTCATGTGACATGAACCAACCAATCAGCTTCATCCTTTCCCTTAATAACATTGAAAGCACTGGCAAGTTGGAGGAACAGCTTATACAGGAATGAACATTTTTTTAATAAATATAATAGCAGAGCTACTGCAAGCGATTTTTAATGCTGAAATCCATTTATCCTTTGCTGAAACTTCAGCGTATTTATGGAGAGCGCAGGTCATGGTTGCTTAGCAACGGCAGACGCCACTGGAGCGCAAGCTTTCCACGCGTTTTTAGGCGCTACATGTGAACGGCACCTTAAACAATTAGAAAGATTGTGATGTTCTTGTGAGTTTTTGAAAGTTGGGACCTATATGATCATCAGACCAAATTTATGAGGCTCCGCACCTCCTCACAACTCCAAGTTTGTCCGCGAGCTGTCAAGGGGCTATGTTGCTAAAGCGCTAACTGTCAACAAATGCTTGTCCTCATCCCATAATGAACAGCGCAGCAGACTACGGCAGCTGGATTAATCCAAAAAGGTGCAGTACTTTTTGCGGTTGGGTCTGTTCTAGTTCGGTTCATGTTCTCACCATAAACGAACCGCTCCAGTGTTCGTTTGAAAGCGTACCGAGACCACCTCTTCAGGCAGGTCTCGGTACGCTTCTTTGGTCCGCTTTTGGTGCGCACTCGAGTGCGATTGCTATATTCACACCTGCCCAAACGAACCGCACCAACAGGGAAAACGAACTCTAGTGCGATTCAACCGAACCAAATAAGGCAGGTGTGAAAGCACCCTTAGTCATGAAAAAAAAAGGTCGTTGACGAACATATTTCGTCTCGTCTCGTCTGACGAAATTAACACTAGAGTAACGACATGTTTTATGAAATGTAGTTAAGTAAAAAGTATGATCTTATGCTTTGGAATGTAGTGAAGTAAAGTAAAAGTTACTCAAAATAAAACTACTCCAGTAAAGTACAGATACTTGAAAAATGTACTTAAGTACAGTAACGAAGTTCAACTACTTCTGTCCACCACTGACTACTTTTGAGTTACTTTCATCAAAATATACACAGAAGTATGACTAGGCATTCTAAAATTCCAAAATGTAGCTTATTTCTCTCCATTAGATGGCGTCATAATATGCAAATTAGATGAGTATATTTATACCCCACATAAACTTTCGGTCATGCCCAACATTTTTCTAATGTACAGTAGATATCTATCTTCAAGCCTTTTCAAGCCACAAGCTTTTTGAAATCTTGATGTCGAAATCCAGCATTTTTCCCCAAAAAAATCCCTGGCGCCTAAAGGGTTAATTAGGCAATTTAAGTCAAATATATATTGTGTATTTATTCATTTTATAGACTATGATTTAATAAAAACGGATTTTGTTATTTTTAGTTAAACTAAATTTGTGTTGCTTGTCTGCGCTCATCCGCCACTTTCTTTCAATTCTCCGTTAGTCCTGGTGTTTCTAGAAGTTACTGCTAGTTCTCCTTGTTGAGAGTTTGGGGTCGCCAAAAGATTGCACCTGGCTATGCATTATTGTCCTTTTCTCTGATGAACTGAAAATAATGGGAGTGCGTCCATCTCACAAATGTAGAGTTTGCCTCCGTCATCGAATTCCAGCAACAGGAAATAGACAAACTATTTTACACACAGATTTTTTCTCAGGTGCAGTTTAGTGGTGTTGGTAAATTCAGCAAATAATTTTGAGTTAAAATATGTTGTTGTAACTTGCGTTACTTCAGATCATAACAAGTAGGCCTACAATATTATCCAAATTTTAATGCGTTATATTACTGCGTTACAGCAAAAAGTAATATACTACTGTAATATTATTTCTTTTGTAATGCATTACTCCCCTACTCCCTGCTATTTGAGGACCCCAACACAACAACTTACAGTACTAATCATTACACATACTGTATGTATGAATAGGTATCTCAGTAGGATCGGATCGTCATCTTTTCTTTGATGATTAGTATCATCATTTTATATTCGAACATGCTTTCATTTAATTTTTAATCCATTTTTAAATCATTTAAAATGTTAATTTCTTATTTGTATTGTTGTGATTATTATGTAGTATTATTTTAATTCTTTTTTATGTAAAGCACATTTGTGTATGACATGTGCTATAAAAATAAACTTGCCTTGTCTTGCATAGTAGCTCTAGTGATGAAACTGAAATGGAAAAGTCCTTACCGTCAGAGTGGTACCACATCTGTAGTCTTCATTGTCAAAATGAAACACAAGTCTGCCATTCTCAAGGGTTCCTTTACAGCTTGGGTCATTTAGGTGCAGGTTCTCAGGCCGAAAACCAGAGTCAAAGAGCTGGCAGCGGGATAGAGACATGGAGCCATTGCTGCTGGCACAAGACTCCACAGCATCTGAGTAGATAAAGAGAGAATATATAAAGATATATACGATTATTTTTGGTGTCTTTCCCTTAGTTTTTTCCCTGGTGTTTTATGCATGATCAGGCAATATGTGTTGGTCACATAAAATGGAAATAAAATGTATTACCAGCAGTTAATTCGTACAGTTGTTGAAATTTCCTGCATACAAGTCGCAGCAGGTTGACAATTATTGGTGTCAGTTATTTGTTTATTAAATTATTCATTGAACTCATTACTCATTACTTTGACATTCACACTACCCAGACTGTTGCATTACACCCGGACTACATTTCCCAGCACACTTTGCAGCAAATACATTCACACACGTGCATCCAATCAGAGAAACTATTTAAGCCTTGTACTTCCTCCCTCATGTTGCTGTGTATTGTATAGCATTTATCGATCTCCAAGCGATAGCTACCTTAGGCTGGCTGCACACTAGACGATTTTTAAAGATATTTTTTTTTGGCATTTTTGCCTTTGTTATGATAGGATCAGAATCAGACATGACAGGAAGTGAAGTGGCAGAGAGATAGAGGGCGGGATCAGGAAAGGTCCTTGAGTTGGGATTCGAACACGGGATGCCTGAATTGCAACGGCCACAAGGCCATCGGCACCGACCACACTAGACGATTTTAAGGCCAATTTTAAGACCGATTGGTCTGGTATATAGGGCAAGTGACGAAACACTACTTTGGGATTCTGTACTCAGATACCCCTGCACTCTATGTGTGAGAGTCAATGGAGCTAAGCATCCAAGTCTCTCATATGCTACTGTGTGTCTCTCTGATAGTCAGGTATGCATCTCCCACTCTTATGATTCATCTTTGTGCGAATGATGTTATATATTTATCTAAATTGAAACGGAATTGGATTCTCATTGTTTAATTATGTTTTTGGCATGATACATTTTTTAAATGTTAATTTTGAGTTGTTCTGGAATTTCTCTGAATCATTATTTCCAGTAGATTAAATGGTATTTTCCGCAATTCTGCGTCCAGGACAGATCAAACCAAAGTACCAATGGATGAACCATGGGGAACACCATTAGGACTGTCACTGGCTTAACACATTAACAAGCTTGTGTTGTGGATTCACTAATCGGCCGAGTGAATTTCAAAGTGATACCAGGTCAATAATGAACCAATAATTGAAAGGATGAGATTTCCAGAATAATGTTTTGGACTCTGTTCACCCCTCGTTTGATCTTTGGATTGTCTATGTGCATTACCCATTTGCCTTGCCCATTCAGATTACATTTGCTGCCAACTGACTCTCGCCTTTTACTCTTCTTGTCTTGCCCTCATATACCTGTATGCTGATGTCAACCTCCTGCTTGCTATGACTATGTCTAAGTTCATCGATAATAAAAGCTTGCACATGGATCCGCTCGCCTCTTGGTGGATTATTGCTGAAGTAAAAACAATATTTTGTTTGGTTGTAGTACCAAATGTTTTCACTAGATGAAATTTACTTCCCAATCATTTCCAATGTGCTCATTTCCATGATTTCTTTTGGTGTTGATCAAGCAACACCTGAGAGTTCATTTGGTTTATTAATGCATTAACTATCAAACATGTACTAACATGATAAAGTTGCCAATTTACATACATCAGATATGGCACACATCCATCTGTAGATTAAGGTTATGACTTAAGAGTAGCTCTTCATTGGTTGTTAATGATCCTGCCATCACTAATCATGCCTATATTTTAAAGTAAGTATTAGTTCATGTACTGTCACTATAAAGTGTTACCCTGTGACGTAAGAGCTTTTTTAGGTCTAAAAGTATGATTGTATGAATGCACAGCAACTGTAAGAACACTTACCAAAGATTTCAGAATTTGGATTTTGTCGATGCAAGCAACCACAGCCATAGACACCACCTTTTCTCAGGCAGACCTCGTTTTCAGTGCAAGTATCACAAACTTAAACAGAAAAGAAGACAACAATTGCACACAAAAAATGGTGATTTGCTTCTTAACCTATGTGTTGGAGTATATTAGTATGCCTGCCATCTTGAAAAAAAACAGCATATGCTGGTTAGGTATGTTTTGATGATGGTTTAAGCTGGTCCTTTTGCTAAGGACCAGCTTAAACCAGCATCCAAAGATACCTAACCAGCATCAAAACTACCTAACCAGAATATGCTGTTTTTTTTTTCACCAGGGTGAATGGCTACAGGATGAAGCTATCTTTTCAAATGGGGAAACATCAAATTCTCAAAAACAGTTCACCAAGCTTATGATTAAATTTCACATTTGACATCACCAATGACATCTGACAAGAACTGCCTCATAAATATTTTTCCTTGAGTTCCAATAGCATTAAAGAAGCTTATTTTTCAGGCTAGATGAGTCAGTGCGCATATGCATAACTAGGACTCCTAACGGCAGCTGCAGTGACGCGCTGACATTCCTAATCAACGATTGGCTGTTTCATTGAGAAGGCGGGGCTTTGCAGCCATTGTGAGTTTTGCATTTTCCCCCTTTCAGAACTATGTGAGTGACACTTATTGTGTATTCTATAGTCTTTAGTTTAAATGGATCTAAAATAGTACATAAAATGGAAGTTGCTCAAGCCAACTTAATGAGCCAAAAAGAACGCATGTCACACCTCTCTTCATCAATTTGCATTGGCTACCAATAGCTGCTCGCATAAAATTCAAGGCATTAATGTTTGCCTACAAAACCACCACTGGCTCTGCACCCCTTCACCTAAATTCATAACTTCAGACTTATGTGCCTCTAGAAGCTTACGTTCTGCAAGTGAACGGTGCATTATTGTGCCATCCCAAAGAGGCACAAAATCACTTTAACTGATTTTTACAGTAACCGTTTCCTCCTGGTGGAATGACCTGCCCAACTCAGTCCGAAACAGCTGAGTCCTTAGCCATCTTCAAGAAATGGCTAAAAACACATCTCTTTTATCTTTATTTGACCCTCGAACACCCTCTATTCTAAATCTATTCTTTATAAAATAAAAATAAACTTTTAGACTTATACTCTATTCATTTTCTTACTGTTTAAAAAAACTGACACTAATATACGTGAGTAATTATAATGCCAGGCTTTTTTTAAAGATGACCCCATTCCAGTGATTTCTAAAAAATTTTGTCTTACATAAAGTTACATGCTGTAACATGGCTACACATTCAATGCAAGATGCAGTCAATGAAATGAATCAGTAAAATAGTTAAAACAGTCACCTGATGAAGAGTTTGGTGACTGTGAGGATGATGGAATAGATGGAGTTGATTGGAATGTTGTTGATGGTGAAGAAGTCTCTGAATTTGCTGATGATGGTAGAAATTAGGAATATGATGGAGAATTAGCTTCTGTGATGTTGAAGTGTTGTGATTTTTAACATTACTAAATTCATTCAAATCTTAGATGAATGCTCTGTGTTGAGACTATTAAGTGTAGTCAGAACAGCAGTCCCCACCGATCATGCAAAACTCATCACAAAACACCCACAGTTTCATGTGTCACTCTGTCCAGGATAGCAGAGCACTTTTGGAACTGAACACTGAGGTGAAACATGCAAGACCCGAGATGTCGACACATTTCCCCTTCTTTCCCACTCCCTAATTCTTCTTCTGAAAGATTTGCATACTTAAATGGGCAATAGGTGATTGTCTTCAGAAACATTATTTTTGTTGTGCTGGTTGAAAGTCTCTTCACATGCCGATAGCAATCATTAAGTTAAGTGGTCTATATGTATTTATATATATACTGTGGAAGGGGTAGGACCAAGAAATACTCGTCCAATCAAAACGGTTCGAACAGTACGATAGGCTATCGTACATGCCTGTCAACATATCTATTTGCATACCTCTGCACACCCTGTTCACGCAGACAGCATTTGTCATTAAAGGTGCAGTGTGTAGATTTTTGCGGCATCTAGCGGTGAGATTGTGAATTGCAACTAACGGCTCCCGTCCACCGCTCACCCCTCCCTTTACAGAAGCTACGGTGGCCCACACGGGATTAAGATGTCCTCGTTTTAGACAGCAAAGAGTAATGAGGTTTCTTTTAAAACGTAAATTAAGTTATTATATTTACTTAATAATTAAATAAAACGATGTTATTGTGAATATTACAGTTACTTGTTCATCATTGTGTCAGTGTTTTTCCGCTAGAACAACAGTGATGAAACGCGATCTGTAGAGCAGTTTGTCCGTTTAGGGCTTCTGTAGAAACAATAGGGCGACTTCCATGTGAGGGGACCCGCGGTGTATGTAGATATAAACTGATATTTCTAAGGTAATAAAAACATAATGGTTCATTAAGTAAGGTCTTTATACATCCCTGAAAACATAGTTATGTATACTATATTGCATTTCTGTCTAGAGATCCTCTTAAATATTACACATTGCACCTTTAACGCGTTCATCATGAACGTTCAGGAAAAGTGAAGAGATGACTCTCTACCGACATCCCTCTTTATTTTATTTATTTCCTTTCTCTTTGTGACCTGAGTTGGACGCATGCTTGTGTCCATTTTTCCAGGGTGGGACATTTGCTTTTAGTGCTATCATGCAGTAATGCTAAAGTTAGCATTTTCTAAGATCTATTGCACCTTTGAAACTTACAGCAGAACGCTTGGTTATCATTGCATCTTACTTTGGCTACAATCTCTAAACACCAGTGCTTTTTTACATTTGATCATATTCTTCTCTCTAGTAGTAAAATAGCCCTTTGGGCAAATCAACTTCTGTCTCATGGAAAAATTGTGATACTAGGCTGTTTTTAAAGCAAGACAATTACTCAGTTTCAGGATTATCCTAAAATGGAATATATTATTTTACGTACAACTTATCTAGTAACCGGCAATCTAGTAATAGCCAATGAAATGAATGAATAAAATAGTTAAAACAGTCACCTGATGATGGAGATGTTGATAACTGTGGGGATGATGATGGTATATTTGCTAATGATGGTAAGAAAAAAAATTAACCATTAATTTCTATGAGAATTGTTGCAATTTGTAACATTATTAAATGAATTTTATAATTTACTGGTTGAATGTTTTGTGTTGAATCTTACATTGACTGCATGTCTGATGGTAGTCAGGACAGCAGTATCCATGTTGTATGCAGGCCTCATGACAAGAACACTCATGGTAGCACGACCAATGATCTTCTCCAGAACAGCAGCGCACGGGGGGTCCTGAACACAGGCCTAAAACATGCAAGACCTAAGATGTAAACACATTTCTCCTTTCTTCACTTTTTCATGTTTCCAAGTTTCATGTAGTGAATTAAAGTCAAGTATATAATATTCACTGGAACACTATAACAATTCCTACCCTGTTTCCTGTAATTGTTGTTGAATTCCAATTCCATTTTCCTTCTTTGAATTGGAATTGTTGAGTTCATTCCTGAATTGACCCCAACCCTGCCGTACATTGTCCACTCATACTGTCCATTTAACTTGTGCTGCTCTTAAAAAGGCTCATAAATTGCCTTAAATTGATGTTAAAAAATTCAGCAGATACACTAAATAGTGAAATAAAATTCCCCACTTGACATTTGTTTATATTTGTGTACTGAAAACATTTTTGATTCACATTTAGACTTCTATGTGATCTTCTATTTTTATTTGTTTTTTTTATTTGGTTAAAGTTAAATTAATTTCCGGGCTACCAAAATCTGAAGAGTACCTGCCCGAAGGGCTACCAGAGATTTTGAAATTTTGCGAGTCCTGTGAAAGAAATATCTTGCAGATCAGGCATATCGGATTTGAACAATTCATCAAAAGAACCGACTCTTTAACCCCTTAAGCTCTGCAGCTATTTGGGGGATTTCCGCCTGCATTTGGCCTACCTAAATTCAAATGGTTCCCCTATACACATACAAGTGAGGAAATAAAAAAAAATGGTTTCATTGTATAGAAAACCATTTAAACTACATAATATCAGTGTAATTCTTTATAAATAACATTATATAGGTTTCAAATATCACAATAAAAACTAAAAAACATATGCGCTTTTTTGATTTTTTTTTTTCCAGAAGTTTTTGTTTGAAAGTCTGTTATTCAGGTTTTGTGTGTCCCAGCTATTTGCAACTTGTTTTGGTTGATTCCACTAGGTCTCAGGATATACCAGAAAAAACGATTTTTTCATATAACAGTTTCTAACTGGAAGTTATTGAATTATAACCGAAGGGAGTCACATTGCCCCTTTCCCCCCTAAAAGTGTCCTTGTGTGTTTCTTTGCAAAAACATGTCACACAATAAAATAATTTACATGGTCAGATTCTTGAAATGAGAGCTTTCTTGTGATATATGACTTGTCTGTTTTGTGAAAAATATAAGAAATACACATTCTTTGTAATAATTCTTCACAATCCTTAGGCGGAAATTTGTGTGTGGTAAGAAATAAATTCTAAGCATAATTTTACTACTTTATGTATAATAAAACTAAAATGGTTATGCTATTCCTCGTAAAGAGGAGACTCTAAGCTTTCAAATGAGACCATATATGGGCTGATACTATATGAGGAAGGTCATGAAAATGAAGCATCAACATTTTGAACACAGAGTTTAAGAGGTTAATTATTATTTGTTCGTGTATTATTTTTCCCGAACATCCACAGCTAGTCATTTGTCATATTACCGCGATACTGAGTCCGTGTTGGCAAACATTTTTGCTATCATAATTACAATGTAATTGTAGTGTGAGAGAGTTGCCATGTGTTTATTTTATTATTACAATTAATATCTGAATACACATTTTATGGAATACCCGTTTTATAAAACAAAGCCCCAAAATGCTGTGGTTGAACTCGTAAAGTCACCATGGCTTCACGGGACACATTGCTTTATTTACTAAATAGAACCGACTCAAAAGAATTATTTAATTACTGTAGATTCACATCGAATGAAATGTTATTTGTATTAGCCTAGAATCTTTATTTCATGTGCAGTTTAAATGAGTAAAGAGCAATGGAACAGAAATGAAGTCAAAGGCCATTAATAAATATATAATGGATAAACTGTATATCTCACATTAGGGCAATTCCACGCAAATGTCAACCTTACCATGACAAAATAATGTTTTTACAAAAAGAACAAAACCCTTTTTAAGTTGTGCATTTAGGTCTGTATTTTACTGCATCAATGTGCTTTAATATAAATTAAAAAAAATAATAATCACTGTTTTTCCACCACATATATTTCCTAAGTTGGAATACAGTATCTTACGTAAAAATCATCCAGTAACAGGTTTACACATACAATGTGGGATACAGCCAATGAAATGAATGAATAAAATAGTTAAAACAGTCACCTGATGATGGAGATGTTGATAACTGTGGGGATGATGATGGTATATTTGCTAATGAGGGTAAGAAAGAAAATGAAGCATTAACTTCTATGAGAATTGTTGCAATTTGTAACATTATTAAATGAATTTTATGATTTGCTGGTTGAATGTTTTGTGTTGAATCTTACATTGACTGCATGTCTGATGGTAGTCAGGACAGCAGTTGCCATTTTGTATGCAGGCCTCATGACAAGAACACTCACGGTAGCACGACCAATCATCATATCCAGATTGTCCAGTACAGCAGGGCACTGGGGATCCTGAACACTGGGCTAAAACATGCAAGACCTAAGATGTCAACACATTTCTCCTTTCTTCACTTTTTCATGTTTCCACATTACATGTAGTGAATTAAAGTCAAGTATGTAATATTCACTGCAACACTATAACAATTCATTTGATTCAATGCCAACAAATAAGTAAAAAAATAAACTATCACAATTGCTCAGTAGTTTGTCACAGAACATGTCTCCACACAGGTTACCTGGGGATTGTTGTCTGTCTTACCTGAAGCCAGGTTACTGTTTCTTTGGTTCAGGAGCAGTAAGAGAACCAAGATGTCGACAACTAAAAACTTCATCCTGGTCCAAGTATGTGTGCGTCCAGCTCAGCTCACTTTACTGTCACTCTACAATGTACACGAGTATGAGATGGTGTCTTTATAAGGTTAGGAGAAAATGTGGCTAACCAAACAACATTCTTTGTTTGGGGTAGAATTTTATTATGCACATGACACATCAAAGTGGCATTTGTTGCAACTGTTGAAAAGGTGGGGCTTATGGCACATGTCAATCATCTCCATGATGCAGCAGAATGAACCGTGAAAGAGACTTGCCCCAGGAGCAGGAGAGCTAATCTCCTTTTAAATGTTATTGTGTGCATTTGTACCTAATTGACAACACACTTAAATACATCTTCAGTGTTCAATAAACTCTTTTGATAATAGTATACCACTTGATCCACGCCTGTGTTCTCACAATCCTAGTTTAGAAATACTGTGCAGAGCCATGTACCGCTGGATGGTGAAGGTTGCACAGCAGGGGCTACACATAGTACCAAAGGAAACGACTTGCCACTCATCTTGTCACAGGTCACGCGATTGGAAATGTAGAAATAAATTAAACTTTTTTTTTGTTGTGGTAGTAGTAGTAGTACTATGGTTTAACTATGGCTTTTGTAGTAATATATATATATATATATATATATATATATATATATATATATATAGTCCTTCTAAAAATCTAAACAATTAAGACAATTAATTATAATAAATTATATACTTTATCCCCTTTAATGCTATAAAGGCTGAAATGCCCTTGTATAAGATATTTTGTTTTTGCGTGAACCTGTATTTTAATCATAGATCATGTAATTTTATGGCTTAATATGCTACCGTACATCAGGGTTGGGCCATTCATGAATTGAATTGAGAATGGATGGTAATTTCCAATTCACTTCCTGGAATGGAATTGGAATTGCATGCAGCTGACAGGAAATGGAATTGGAATTGAATTGGAATGTCAGGAAACAGAATTGAAATCAAATAAATTCCACTAAATTGCACTTGAGTTGCTAAATAAAATAATTTGACTTGATTTGCTTAATAGTTTATAGTACATTAAATATTGTTAATCACATAAACAACAAACATATAAAAGAAATACAAAGCACTGTATGTTTAGTATGTTAAGCATGATCATTTCACATGACAAATTTCAGGAAATGATGATAATTCAATGCAATAAAAAGTGAATGAAATACATGAAGGAACATGACTCATTTTTTTGTGAGTTGAGACATAAATTATGTGGTAATCATATATTGAATGTATAGTGCATCCAGAAACGTATCACCACTGTCATTCAATTATTAATTCATAATCTACAGTTCTCATTTTTATTTACTTGCATTTGATCAACTCTGTTTCATCCATTACTTGGTATTTGTAAAGCATCATAAATAAAGTTCAAATGTATGTCTCTAAATGCAATCACAAATAAATGCTCAGAAATAGCAATAAACCGAATTCAGTGGAATTTCCCTGAATTGAATTCCACTTCCTGTAATTCCAATTCAATTCCAACTCTGTTTCCTGTAATTGTTGTTGAATTCCAATTCCAATTCCATTTCCTTCTTTGAATTGGAATTGTTGAGTTCATTCCTGAATTGACCCCAACCCTGCCGTACATTGTCCAACCCCACTCATACTGTCCATTTAACTTGTGCTACTCTTAAAAAAGCTCATAAATTGTCTTAAATTGATATTAAAAAATTATGCAGATACACTAAATAGTGACATACAATTCCTCCCATTATATTTGTTTATATTTGTGTACTGAAAACATTTTTGATTCACATTTAGACTTCTATGTGATTTTCCATATTTATTTTTCTTTTTGGTTAAAGTTAAATCAGTTTTCGGGCTACCAAAATCTGAAGAGTATCTGCACGAAGGGCTACCAGAGATTTTGAAATTTTGGGAGTCCTGTGAAAGAAATATCTTTCAGATCAGGCATATCGAGTTTGAACAATTCATTAAAAAAAAACGACTCTTTAATAATTATTTGTTCGTGTATTATTTTTCCCTAACATCCACAGCTAGTCATTTGTCATACATTTTTGCTATCGTAATTACAATCTAATTATGTTGTGAGAGAGTTGCCATGTGTTTATTTTATTATTACAATTAATATCTGAATACACATTATATGAAGCCGCGGAGATTGAGCGTGAGTGATATTTAATGTGATTGTTAACTGGTTTTCTGTAAATGACATTTATGTTAAGATGGGAAAGTGAAAGTGTAAACTTAACTTCTTCCTCTTTTAATAAAATGATATTAGAGGGGAGATTGAAAGTACGTGAGGTGACAGCTGTGTGAACTTCTAATGCGGTGCAGCGCGTCACGCAGTAAATGGTATTTATATAATTTTTTTGGCTGTATGCAAATGTATAGTTTTTACACTGTTTTTAGAGATGAAGATGATAATAGCTATGCCAACAGTATTAGGCAGAATGTAAAATACATTTGTTTTGATTCATCAACATTGGTAGGTAGCTTATGAAAATGTATTCCTTTGTGTATGTTCTTTCTTTAGAAAGCATCATAAGGCATCTACTGTTGTTTATCTGGGGGTTAATTTCTTACATAAAGTTTTTTTTAGTACTCTAATTCATTTCTTAGTCTATTCTTTCTTGTCAGAACTGTGTAACCATCCTTGTAAGGAGGTGAAATTGGCGAAACTGGCCGAAGTGATTTCTGTAAATGAGAATTATTTGAAGTGCCCATAATTTTGGGTTTGTTTCTGTATATTTTTGGGGAAGCGTGATTTTGGTGGTGGATAATTTTACGCTGAATACATTTCTTCAGCGCCACCCTTCCCCCACCATTGGAAACCTGGAGTATTAATGCTGTGTCTTCTATGTACGCAGTCGGAAATAAAGAACCCCTAATTTAGATGTTTGGCAGTGTTTGAGTCTTTTTAATAGTGCACATAGTTACACGGCCCACAGATGGTAATTCTGTCATCTTTACTCACATGTTGTTTCAAACCTGTATTACTTGCTTGATTTCTATGGAACACAAAAAAAATGTACTTTAGAAGAATGTTCCAGTTTGTTCTTTCCATGTAATGGCATTCACTGAAGCCTGTGAAATTGCATTGGTTTTTCACCAGCCTTAGTCCCTGTCTTCCCTTTTATGGTCTGTTTCCTGTTCTTGTTTAGTCTGTTTTTAATTAGCCCCACACCTGTTTTTGTTTCCTTGCTGATTATGTTCTGTAGTCTGCTCAATTCATAACTCATTTCTTTTCAGTTTTTGGTTGTCCAGTCACAGTTATATTATGTTGTGTTTCTCTCTGTGATTCCTCCTCGTGTTTACTAAATTAAGTCTGCATTATACCTGTTGTCTCCATCACCTTCCTCATCCATCACAATCGTGACACAATAATTAAATGTTAAATAATACAAATATCCCTTATGTATTTACTCCCATTTTATTAACCGATGTCTTTGCTGTCGACCTTCGATTATTCAATTCATCCATACTAACAAGCAAAAATTACTCAAGATAATCTAATATTTATTTTCCTTTTTTATTGCTGAAGGGTTGTCATTTTTTCTATTGCAGTCTACTGTGCAGACGTAATTTACTTTTCTCTAAGCCTGAGACTTTTGATCTGAAAAGGCTTTTACATTTGACAAAAATAGAACTTATTTTAATAAAAACAAACAGGCAAGCTCTCGAAGTGTCGATTGAAAAATTAAAGATTGAACACAAACGTAACATAACATTATTTTCCATAAAAAGTAGCTAATAAGTTACTTTTTTCACGTTATTTTTTTACACGTTATCTTTTTTTTAAACAACAACTAAGGGTGAACATGAACATTCAAAAACCCTCAGTACCCCATCCCACCCCCAAGGAGGAGAATAAAATGAAAAAGAAAAAAAAAATTTAAATGATGTTTGATTAAACAAGGTTCAGGAGGAGCACGATCAGATAATCAACCCATTCGGCACAGGTGCAACCTGTTTAACCAATCATTCAATCAGCGCATCCTTTATATATTACCAGCCGTCTTACCTCCATCCAGCAACAGTTTCTTGGCATCACTCCTCCACCCCTACTCCCCACTTCTTTTTTTTTTGTGATTATCTTTTTATTTCACTTCCACATGAGATATACATTTTGCGTTGTTATACACCAAGTATATAAAGCATCAAAATTAAAACTATTTACAGTTGCCAAAGCCTTGAGACAAGAGAAAAAGTAAATAATAATAGTAATAAGTGCAAAATAAATAAAATGCCATTTGTGGCATTGTTAAGACCCATTTAAATTATGCATTAAACCTGAGGAAAAACAGGTGGTTCCAAAAGTGCGACAATAACTTTGTTCCAAACATCCAAAGTTGAACTTCGTGCTTTATGAATGACGGCCAGTGATCTTTCTATCATAACAATATCTCTAAAGTAGTTATGCCATTCTTTTATTGATGGGGATCCAGAAGAAAACCAAGAATGAATTATGGTCTTTTTTGCAGCAGTTAAACCTGCAAATATAATTTTCTTAGAAGCCAAATTAGTACCAGTAATAAGTGATGAATCATCATTAAATAAAAATAAAGTAAGCCGTTTAGGAACTGGGAAATCCAATATACCTTCAAGAAAAACTGCCACTTGAGACCAAAGCTTAGAGACATCTGGACAGTCCCAAAAGATATGCAAGTAAGTACCAGCCGCATTCAAATTACATTTTTCACAATTTGGGGTATCTGTAAGCTTCATTTTAAAACGTCTGTATGGGGAAAGGTAAAATTTCTGCACAAACTTAAAATGGATTAGTTGGTGTGCAGGATTCTTTGATGAAAAAAACAGATTGTTCCATACATTGTTCCAGTCCAGTTCCATGTCTCTCTCTTTAAGATCATGATTCCACGATTTAATCACTCCCAGGGGTTTATCACGTTTTGAGATTAACTGTGTATATATTCTAGACACCAGTCCACTACACGATGTTCCTGGATAAATCCACAGACTCAGAGGGTGAGCACAAAGGGGAGAGTCCCAGGGGACTCCATGAGCTTTGATAGCTGACCTTAGTTGCAGGTACAAAAACCAGGAAAATCCTGGGAGAGAGTATGTTTCTTGAAGGTCCTGAAATGATTTTAAGCCATTTTGTCCATATAGATCCTGCAGAGTGTAAACTCCTTTAGAGGCCCAACTTGTGTTGAAATATGAACCATACTTCTGCAATAAATTATAATTATGCCATATAGGGGATCGATCACAAAGTTTAGTAGTGCAGCCCATTTGACTCTGAACATCTGTCCAAATCTGCAGAGAGTTGCCTATAATTGGCCCAAACATCTTATGTGCAGATTTAGGTTTAAGTCCAGCAAATAACAGATCTTCAATTCTATGTGGTCTTACAATTTCTTGTTCTATCTGACGCCAGGGAAGTACAGAGTCTTTGTCGCACCAATTTGTAAGTGATTTCACCTGAAAGGACCAATAATACAATTTAAAGTCAGGCAGTGCAAGACCACCAGACAATTTCATCCGTTGAAGAGTACTAAGACGGATCCGGGGTTTTTTACCATCCCAAATAAAATTGGAGATTCGAGACTGCAGCTCCTCAAAATATTTTACAGGTGGAGATAAAGGAATCATAGAAAAAAGAAAATTTAACCTACCCAAAACATTCATTTTTATAATTGAAATTCTACCTTGTAGTGACATTTTAAGATTGGACCATCTCTGCATATCTGCAAAGATTTCAAGTTTAAGTTTATCATAATTTATACGTGATATATTCGACAAATTTGTTATTTTTACCCCTAAATATGTAAATGCTGTGTCATGCCACTGGATATGAGGAATAGGCGGTAATGGAAGGCTTTTTGCAAATGCATTTAATGGAAAAAGAAGGGATTTATCCCAGTTTATTTTATAGCCAGAGAATTTGTTAAACTGGGAGAATACTTTTATTATTTGAGGTAAGGAGACATGTATATTAGTAAAATCAGTGTTTCCCCTACCATTATCTTAGGGGGGCGCCCCGCCCCCCCCCAACGGCACCCCCCGCCCCCCTTGAATGTCAAGTTCATTTTATTTTCGATATAGCGTCAGATCACAATAGAAGTCATTAAGGTTATCTTTCCTATAGAACAGGGCTATACATTGTTCTTTTATTAAACAAACTAAATTGCCTTGTGTTATTTATCTTATTTACACGAAGGCATGTCATTTCTGTCTTTACATGATCGCGTGTTTACAATGTCTCCTCTGCGAAAACACAGACTGGATCGCGGACTCCATTCATAAAAACCGAATCTACTATAGCGCGAAATGCCACGTAAATTCGTCGATTTTTGGATTAATAAATCAAAAGTTGGTCTGTTACTTCATTCAAATCGCGATATGGACTAGTGTCTGTGAAAACTGAAATGCAAAAAGACCGTTTCAATATGAATCCTGCATGCTCCGTTTGCCTCTGTTTGTATGAATGGTGGAGACGCGCTTTTACTACACGCATACTGAAGCACACGTGACGCTCCCGCTAATTTTGGGCATTTGCATCTCGCATGAACAGATAAACTCAATATCCAAAGCTGCTGTGAGTGTCACTTTTACCGTTTCATTTGAGAAAACTAGCATCATAACATGCTGTACACACACAGAAACTTCAAGGCAACCTGTCAAAATAAAAGTAACATGTAACAGAACATTAGTCTTGTATTACTTTTGTACAGTATAATGTAGGTGTTTATATATTCCTATTTAAATAATTGACATAAAACAATATATGATAAAAAATAAATATAACAAGATTAACCACTTAATTGTAGAAAAAAATACTACAATTATTATTTAAATGTTAAATTATTATTATTTATTGATTTTAACAGTAAACCTCTGTTTGTTTGCCAAAAATTAAAAGGGTTTATTTTTCATTTGATTAAAAATAAATAAATGTTTATACTTTTAATTTGATTATGAGAAAAAATAATACACACAAGAATTAAAAAAAAAAAAAAAAAGCAAACGTTGGTAGAGCCCTATTGTTCAAAATGTTAAAATAGAGTTTTGGACTTATTTTTCCACTGAATAAGTCTATAATAATGTTTTCGTTATTTCACAAAGTAGGGTGAAGTACCGGGAAAAAAAGTAACGTTGGCTACCGGCACCCAACCCCCTAAGCCCCCCCCCCCACCCCCAACACTGGAAACCTAGGGGAAACACTGAAAATATAAGAGTATGTCATCTGCATAAAGAGAAATTTTATGCTGAGTTCCTTGTATGATTATGGGTGATATTAAAGAATCAAGTCGAATCGATTGTGCTAGTGGTTCTAATGACAATGCAAAAAGTAGGGGGGAAAGTGGGCAGCCCTGACGGGTGCCACGATGCAGAGGAAATGACTTTGACAGAATGTTACCTGTTGATACTACTGCATAAGGATTAGTATAGAGTGTTCTAACCATAGATATGAATGTTTTTCCGAAGCCAAATTCCTCTAGAACTATCCAAAGATACTCCCAGCTGACCCGATCAAAGGCCTTTTGTGCATCTAAACTGAAGACTGCTGCAGGTTGAGTATCAGTTTCAGAGGCATGTATAATGTGCAGAAGACGCCTAATATTATCAGATGCAAGTCTCCCTCTTAAAAATCCGGATTGATCAAAATGAATTAATTTGCATACATATAATTCAAGTCTTTTAACTAAAAGTTTAGCAAATAGCTTCAACTCCGTTGAAATTAAAGATATTGGCCTGTAACTACCGCACTTCAGAGGGGACTTGCCCTTCTTAAGCAACACAGAGATAAGTGATGTATTTTGATCACGATGAAATGAACCAGTGGTAAGAGAGTAGTTGATTGAATTTAGAAGAAGTGGACCAATACTATCCCACAATTCCAGGAATAGCTCCGGAGGAAAACCATCTAGTCCTGGAGATTTGCCCCTTTTCATTGAGGTTAGTGCATCTTTTAGTTCTGTAATAGTGGGAGGTTTATCAAGAAATTCTGCTTCTTCCTTGGACAGGGCGGGTAAATTAAGCTTTGAAAGATATAATTTAAGGACAGTCGGGTCAAAGAATGCCTCGGGTTCATAAAGATTTGAATAGAAAAGTCTAAAAGTATCATTAATTTCCTCTGCATCATAGGCAACAGAACCTGATGGGGTTTCAATTGCGTTAATGATGGAAAATGATTCATTTTGTTTTATTTTGCAGCTAAAAGTCTGCTTGAGCTTTCACTTTGACTATAATAAGTCACTCTTGTGCGGTGGATGGAGAATTCTGCTTTCGATTTCAGTAGGTTATTTAATTCAAATTTTAAAGTTAAAAGAGATGTCTGTTTTTGGTCAGAGAACTGGCGCTTTTGATCCGCTTCCAATAGTTGAATTTCATTTTCTAATTGTACAATTCTGCAATTTCTGGACGCCTTCATATTAGAAGCAAACGAGATAGCTTCTCCTCTAATAAAGCATTTGGTTGTTTCCCAAAGTATTTGGGGTGATGATGCTGACTCAAGATTAATTTCTAGAAACAGTTTCAAATTAGCTCTCAACTGTTTCAGGAACTCTGAGTTCTGAAGTAACACTGTATTAAACCGCCATCTATGTGTGTGTTTGTTAGGATTCCGTGTAAGTTCAAAAGTATATACCACAGGAGCATGATCTGAAATAATAATAGGAAGGATGTCTGCAGATTTGATTAAATTATTTAATTGAGGTGAAACAAAAATGTAGTCAATTCTCGAAAATGTCTTGTGCCTACCAGAGAAAAAGGTGTAATTTTTAACTAAGGGATTTCGTAAACGCCAAGCATCAATAATGTTCAGTTCTGTAATAAATCTATTAATCCCGGAAGGTGCATCAAGGCCAGAATAGATGTTAGCTGATCTGTCTAAGGTAATATTACACACTTGGTTGAAGTCACCACCAACTACCAGTAAGTATTCAGGTATATCTAAGAGAGTGACTGAAGCCACATTGAAGAAATTGGAGTCAGGTATATTAGGGCAATACATTGATACAAAACAGATTTTTATATTATGGACAGTTACAGCAGCATATGATAAGCGTCCCTCGCTATCTTTCCCACATTTATCAATACTTACTCCTAATTTTCTATCAAACAGAATAGCAACGCCTTTAGACTTATTTGGGGCAGAAGAATGAACTATGCATTTATAATATCTATTCTGAAATCTATGAATATCATTCGTTTTTAAATGTGTTTCTTCGATCAAAGCAATTGAGATCTTTTTTCGTTTAAGAAATTCTAAGCACTTCGTTCGTTTAATCGGCGAGTTTAGGCCGTGGACATTCCACGACATTACATTAAGGGGTATATTCATAAATGGGACTTTAACATAAAATATTCAGGATACAGATGGGCCTCCACAAAATAAAAACATGAATTTAAAAACAGTAAAATAATGAATGCACATAACTTACACAAAAACTTCAAGGCTTTGGCGATAGAACAATTGACAAAAGAACAAAGAACATTACAATCCATCCGCAAGAGACAAGACCTAGAATTCTCTCTCTTTGGGTGGAGAAAAATAAACAAAAACTCAAAGTGTTACTGCCTGTGGCTATCTAAAGCAGCTCGTCCCAAGTCCGAGTCGAAACGAACATCAGAAACGCTAGTACATAACCCATCAGACCTATTTAGGCGAGGGCTTTTTGCTCACCGATTTGATTTGCACCGATTAGTCTGAAGTACGGAAGGAAGGGTTTTCTTGGTCGTCACATCCACTTGGAAACGAAGAGGCAGAGATGCTCGACGTAGCAGGCGTTGAGAGCGGAGCATGATCCAACTCCAGTAGTAACTTTCCAGCATCCTCAGCATTCTTAAAGTGATGCAGCGTTCCGTTGAACTTCACTTTCAGGGTCGCTGGATATATCAGGAAAGGGTGCAATCCCCTGTCTGCAAGCTTCCTTCTCACACTGTCAAACGATCTTCTCTTTAGAGCCGTTTCGTTGCTAAAATCCGGAAAAAATAACAGCTTGGATGAACCATGAATTATTTCGGACTGAGGTGCTCTGGCTCCATTAAGAATTCTTTCCCTATCCTGGTATCTGAGAAGCCGAAAGATGAGTGTTCGGGGTCGGTTTGCCTTATCACGACCGCCATAAATACGGTGAGCCCGCTGAATTTCTATCTTTCCACCGACTTGGAGGCAAGGGATCCATTTCGGTAGATGTTCCTGAAGAAACTGAACAGCGTTCTCCCCCTCCGCTGACTCAGGTAGGCCCACGAGTCTGACGTTACATCTTCGCGATCTGTCCTCCATTTCAACAATTTTGTCTCGGAGGTTGATTATCTCTTGCTGATGCGTATTAAGCTCCTGTTTAGCCGAGCGCATGTTTGCATTCATCGAATCCATCCGCCCTTGTAATGCTTTGCCAAGTTCAGCTTGGCGGGTGAAATCCTGTCGTAGTTCGTTAACGGCTGAGTTCGAAGATTCAATCATGTTTTTTAAAGTTTGAATTTCTCCGGAAAGTACCTCCTCCATTACCTCTCTCACTGCTAATTTTACTTTTTTTGCAAACCTCTCCTCTTGTTCTTGCAAAGCCATTAAAATGGCTGAGTTCGGCGAGTCTTCATTCGGCCCTTCTTTCCCTTTCTTTCTCGTTGCCGTTTCGTCTTGCGAAGGCTTATTCTTTGCGGATTTTGATCCAGACATCTTCAGGGAGACTTCAGACTAAAATCAGCTATATTAATTTCTGATTGTAAAGATATTTTCTTGAAATTTCGGACTTTTGAGACGGAGCTCAGTTTTAGGCGTGCATCACTCGTGCCCAGCCACCGGAAGTCCCCCTACTCCCCACTTCTAATCTGTTTCTATCCTACACTAGCAGGGGGAGTTCTCTGGGTCCGGCCTGTATTCCGGCCCGGAACCCTTCCCCCGGACAGCACGCCAAAATATGCTTAATACTCGCTCAAGCAGATTAGATGTAAGGGCGAACTCATGAAAAATAAATAAATAAATAAATAATAAGAAGAAGAAAAAGAAAAACACAACAACCTTAGCTCCCACATGAAATGTCAAAGCAACTAAATAAATATACATAATATTAAATGACACAAACACACACTAATAAAAAGGGCAGAGATCTTTGTTAAAGGAAAAAACACTATAAATCAGCATAGAGCTGTGTTGTATTCTTGACTAAATTAATTAGAGGATCCCAGTTTTTATAAAATGTATCAGTGGAACCTCTTAATGTAAAATTAATTTTCATCAATATATAGAAAAGACATCAAATCTTCCATCCGGAGGTTTAGAAGACTTCAAGTGTAATAAAATCCATCTCCGAGCTATCAGTGGTGCAAAGACTAGAAGATTAGCATTCTTATTTGAAAGATTATCCAGCAGAGCCGGTACACCAAAAATAGCTATTAAAGGGCATGGTTCAAGGGTAATATTGAAAATTGTAGAAAAAGTATCAAAAAAGAACTTCTCCAACTTTGGACAAGAAAAAACACGTGGGTATGATCAGCAGGAGCCAGAGAGCACTTATTGCAACAAACATCCACGCCTGGAAATAGCTTACTTAATATGACATTCGTTAGATGAATTCTATGGAGAACCTTAAACTGAATCAGATTCAATCTGGCACAGGAAGAAGAATTAACCCTCTCAGCAGCCATTTCCCACGATTCCTGATCCAAACCAAGTCCAAGTTCTTTCTCCCACTGATGCTTGATCCAAGAAAGAGAGGGCAAAGTATAAGGAAGAATCAAATTATATAAAATAGATATAGAGCCGTGATTCTGAATTAAGCACCTCTCATGTAAAGAAGGCTCTGACAGGTCTGGAAAGCAAAGACAACGGGAACGGACAAAATTACGTACTTGAAAAAAATTAAACAAAATGATGTTTCACTAACAAAGTTCGGGAGGAGCTCGTCAGATACTTGAATGAATGAATGATGGATTTATATAGCGCTTTCATTGTGTATTGCCGTACATCCAAAGCGCTTTGCAGTCATATGGGGGATCTCTCCTCAACCACCACCAGTGTGCAGCATCCACTTGGATGATGCGTCGGCAGCCACAGTACAACGGCGCCTGTGCGCTCACCACACACCAGCTACAGGTGGAGAGGAGAAAGTGATGGAGCCAATTCAATGAATGGGGATTATTAGGAGGCCATGATTGACTAGGGCCAGTGAAGGGAATTTGGCCAGGACACCAGGTTACACCCCTACTCTTTACGAGAAGTGCCATGGGATTTTTTGTGACCACAGAGAGTCAGGACCTCGGTTTAACGTCTCATCCGAAGGACGGTGCCTTTTACAGTATAGTGTCCCCGTCACTATACTGGGGCATTAGGACCCACATAGACCACAGGGTGAGCACCCCCTGCTGGCCTCACTAACACCTCTTCCAACAGCAACCTAGTTTTTCCCAGGAGGTCTGGTCTCCCATCCAGGTGCTGACCAGGCTCAACCCTGCTTAGCTTCAGTGAGCAACCGGTCTTGGGCTGCAGGGTGATATGGCTGTGGCTACTTAACATAAACATCACAAGAGGAACCCACTCAAGCCAATCAATGCCATAAGTACAAATGCAGCCGACTCACCTCTATTCACCTGCCAGTTCATCAGTATCCCTCCACCACCCCGACTCCGCACTCCGAGTTCTCGCTACTCCCATGGGGGGTTCTCCGGGCTCGGGACGCTCCCGAGCTCGGAGCCTTTTCTCCGGACAGCACGCCAATCACGCACTACCATACTCCGGCTAATTAAATGTAAGCGTGAACTCGTGAATTAGACTGTGGAATATTTCTCAACAAGAAAAACTAGCAAAACTCCATCAATAAATAAATCAGAAAAATGTAAGAGGCCTCTGTTTTTCCATAGAACGTAAGCAGAATCTAATGTTAATGCGGAAATAGATGATTATTACAAATAGGGCCATAAACAGAAGCAGCAGCAAGTTTAAAATGTTGTCTGAACTGCCTCCAAATCCTGAGAGAAGAACAAACAACTGGGTTTGTAGTATACTTAGGGGGGAGATTAGACAAAGGGGCACACACTAAGGCCGAAAGTGAAGATGTAAAGCAGGACTGTTATTCTAACCTACACCAATCGATTTGGGGAGAATTATACCAGTTATGATTTTTGCTGATATTTGCTGCCCAGTAATAAATAAAAAATTTGGGCAGTCCAAGACCCCCATCTTTTTTGTGTCTCTGAAGATATGCCTTGGTTAACCGAGGGGGGCTTCCCTCGGGAACCGTCCTACAGGGAGGAATAAGATTCACGATGCATGGGCGCCACCGGTATACGTAGTGAAAGATGTTCAGGGAACTTCATATGTGCTGGAGCCAGACGGACGGGAATACAAAGGAGAGTCCATCGGTCACATCTTCAACCTTGTCCACGACCAACCCCAGTACCCGCACCACGTAGCAAAATACGCCGTGCGAGAGAAGTCGTCAGTCCATCGGGTGAGGAAATATCAGTGTCTACAGACGTTGAGTGTGTAGTTGATGAGGAATCTTGGCAATCGGCTGAAGGCCAACCTATGACTACCATGCGTACAAATATGGAATGCCCAAGTATGCTGGTAGATGTGGTGGATACACCTGAGGATGAAGAACAGGAGTGTGCTGATGAGTCACTAATGGCGGTGGAAAGGAGTGGAGATGAAAGCAGGGATAACATGTAGGTGATACCTACAGACTTGGTTCCAGATGCTGTTGGAAGGTATCCTGTCCCTGCCCAGAGAAGTAAGGAGGCGGCCCCAGTTGAGCCAAGAGTACCAGTCCCGGTGCTGCGTCGGTCTCAAAGGCAGACTTCTGGTAAACACGGTAACCTGTACAACTTGCCCAAGTCAGCTTGTAACGCGGTGTCCTTCACCCCAGACATTTTGTCCCAAGTGTTGGTCGGTATGGTGATGTATATATCTGAAAAACTAAAAAATACTGTGGACGGTTAAAAGGGAAGTCCACGCGGACGGTGACTATGGCAGGGCAGAGTGTGACCGGGTAACATAAAGAAATCACCAGAATAATAGCCTGCGGTCATGCTTACCTGTCACTCGGGGGCGCTCTGGTTAGAAGAAGGGAAAAACCAAAAGTATTGTTTTTCTGAATCGTCCGTGATTAGGGATTCCTGGGCGTGCATGTGTTGAAGTGTACGGGCTGGGAGTCAACACTGCTTGTTTTTGTTTGAGAAAGAAAGGTAGCCCCTATGTTTTGCATTGTTCTGACCACTGGAAGGGTGGAGAAGTGAATGACCACACGGACTTCGTATTTCTCTGAGTGTGAGAGATTTCCATGCGAACGGGCCGTGCGAGCCGCGGAGATTGAGCTTGAGTGATATTTAGTGTGATTGTTAACTGGTTTCCTGTAAATGCCATTTATGTTAAGATGGGAAAGTGAAAGTGTAAACTTAACTTCTTCCTCCTTTAATAAAATGATATTAGAGGGGAGATTGAAAGTACGTGAGGTGACAACTGTGTGAACTTCTAATGCGGTGCAGCGCGTCACACAGTAAATGGTATTTATATAATTTTTTTGGCTGTATGCAAATGTATAGTTTTTACACTGTTTTAAGAGATGAAGATGATAATAGCTATGCCAACAGTATTAGGCAGAATGTAAAATACATTTGTTTTGATTCATCAACATTGGTAGGTAGCTTATGAAAATGTACCTTTAATAGTATTCCTTTGTGTGTGTTCTTTCTTTAGAAAGCATCATAAGCCACTACTGTTGTTTATCTGGGGGTTAATTGCTCACATCAAGTTTTTTTAGTACCTTAATTCATTTCTTAGTCTATTCTTTCTTGTCAGAACTGTGTAACCATCCTTGTAAGGAGGGGAAATTGGCGAAACTGGCCGAAGTGATTTCTGTAAATGAGAATTATTTTGGGTTTGTTTCTGTATATTTTTGGGGAAGCGTGATTTTGGTGGTGGATAATTTTACGCTGAATACATTTCTTCAGCGCCACCCTTCCCCCTCCATTGGAAACCTGGAGTATTAATACTGTGTCTTCTACGCATTTGGAAATAAAGAACCCCTAATTTAGATTTTTGGCAGTGTTTGAGACTTTTTAATAGTGCACATAGTTACACGGCCCACAGATGGTAATTCTGTCATCTTTACTCACATGTTGTTTCAAACCTGTATTACTTGCTTGATTTCTATGGAACACAAAAAATGTACTTTAGAAGAATGTTCCAGTTTGTTCTTTACGTGTAATGGCATTCACTGAAGCCTGTGAAATTTCATTGGTTTTTCACCAGCCTTAGTCCCTGTCTTCCCTTTTATGGTCTGTTTCCTGTTCTTGTTTCGTCTATTTTTAATTAGCCCCACACCTGTTTTTGTTTCCTCGCTGATTATGTTCCTTAGTCTGCTCTATTCATAAGTCCTTTCTTTTCAGTTTTTGGTTGTCCAGTCACAGTTATATTATGTTGTGTTTCCCTCTGTGATTCCTCCTCATGTTTACTAAATTAAGTATGCATTATACCTGTTGTCTCCATCACCTTCCTCATCCATCACAATCGTGACACAATAATAAAATGTTAAATTATAAAAATATCGCTTATGTATTTACTCCCATTTTATTAACCGATGTCTTTGCTGTCGACCTTCGATTATTCAATTCATCCATACTAATAAGCAAAAATTTTCTCAAGATAATCTAATATTTATTTTCCTTTTTAATTGCTGAAGGGTTGTCATTTTTTTTATTGCAGTCTACTGTACAGACGTAATTTACTTTTCTCTAAGCCTGAGACTTTTGATCTGAAAAGGCTTTTACATTTGACAAAAAAAGAACTTTTTTTATTAAAAACAAACAAGCAAGCTCTCGAAGTCTCGATTGAACAAGTAAAGATTCAAAACAAACGTTATCTTTTTTTTTAAACAATAACTAAGGGTGAACATGAACATTCAAAAACCCTCAGTACCCCATCCCACCCCCAAGGAGGAGAATAAAATGAAAAAATGAAATAATTAAAAATAAATAAATAAATACGAAGAAGAAGAAGAAGAAAAACACAACAACCTTAGCTCCCACATTAAATGTCAAAGCAACTAAATAAATATATATAATATTAAATGACGCAAACATACTAAAAAAAAGGCAGAGACCTTTGTTAAAGAAAAAACACTATAAATCAGCAAAGAGCTGTGTTGTATTCTTGACCAGGAGGATCCCAGTTTTTATAAAATGTATAGGTGGAACCTCTTAATGTAAACTTAATTTTTTGAATATATAGAAAAGAAAAATTCCAAAATCCATCTCCGAGCTATCAGTGGTGTAAAGACTAGAAGATTAGCATTCTTATTTGAAATATTATCCAGCACAGCCGGTACACCAACAATAGCTATTAAAGGGCATGGTTCAAGGGTAATATTGAAAATTGTAGAAAAAGTATCAAAAATGAACTCCAAAAATTCTCCAACTTTGGACAAGAAAAAAACACGTGGGTATGATCAGCAGGAGCCAAAGAGCACCTATTGCAACAAACATCCACGCCTGGAAATAGCTTACTTAATATGACATTCGTTAGATGAATTCTATGGAGAACCTTAAACTGAATCAGATTCAATCTGGCACAGGAAGAAGAAGAATTAACCCTCTCAGTAGCCATTTCACACCGTTCCTGATCCAAACCAAGTCCAATTTCTTTCTCCCACTGATGCTTGATCCGAGAAAGAGATGGCAAAGTATAAGGAAGAATCAAATTATATAAAATAGATATAGAGCCGTGATTCAGCACCTCTCATATAAAGAAGGCTCTGACAGGTTTGGAAAGGTAAGACAACAGGAACGGACAAAATTACCGACTTGAAAAAAAGAAAAAAATTAGACTGTGGAATATTAAATTTCTCAACAAGAAAAACTAGCAAAAACTCCATCAATAAATAAATCAGAAAAAATTTAAGAGGCCTCTGTTTTTCCATAGAACGTAAGCAGAATCTAATGTTAAGGCGGAAATAGATGATTATTACAAATAGGGCCATAAACATTAATTCATGTGTTCATGACCTCAAGGGTAGATTATTGTAATGCTTTATTGGGTGGTTGTTCTGCATGCTTAATAAACAAACTCCAGCTGGTCCAAAATGCAGCAGCAAGAGTTTTGACTAGAACCAGAAAGTATGACAACATTAGCCCAGTTCTGTCAACACTGCACTGGCTCCCTATTAAACATTGTATAGATTTTAAAAAATTGCTAATTACTTATAAAGCCCTCAATGGTTTAGCTCCTCAGTACGTGCGGGACTATCGCATTATAGTCCCTCACATCCGCTGCGTTCTCAAAATTCTGGCAATTTGACAATACCTAGAATATCAAAATCAATTTGATACTCTAGTAATGTGGACGCTGGTGAAAGCTACAGACCACGAACGTTCTGTCCGGTTATTATTTTGCCGAAGGTAATAGTTATATGCCGTGAGACCTGGCTTGTATGGTCTGTATCTGAGAATAAATGTGCAATGTGAAAATCCCTCCACTTTGTCTCCTGCCTCGCTATTTTATTTCATTACCGGAGTTGTACTAATAGCTTCGTGGCTTGGCTTCCCTCCATCACCACGTTACAAGCTTCTGATTTATAGAGATTGGAATAGTAAGAGAGAAAAATGTCATTAATGTCAGATGGGTTTTTAGTTAATAAACCAGATAAATCATGCAGCTGAGTAATTAAACAAGAGGCAGCTTGCCCTTAAGCTGGAATGCTAATAACCGACCAGCTTTGTCTCCGTACTTATAAGTAATTTTAGCTCTTCATAACATACATTCAGCATTCTTCGTACTAAGCAAATCAAATTCTGATTTTAAAGATGATACCCATTTTATGGACAATGGATGACAGTACTCTTAAGAGACTAGTTTCTTCCCCGACGTGCCATAGGCAAAAGGCGGAGACTATGTGTGTCAGGGTTCTGTCACTTCGGTCTAGTTTTCTTGTGGTTTTGTGACACAGCCCTGACACTCCCACCATGTCTTGTTTTCATGTTGTCTGCGTTTCTTGTTGGAGTGTGGTGTTCGGATCCCGGTACTCATGTCTTGTTGAGTTTCGGTATCGTGTCGGGGTTCGGACACTCACACTCTGTTCTGTTGTGTTGTGGGAGCGTGCGGTCTTGAGTTTGCTCACGTGGATTTGTCTTTTGTATTTTCTTGTCTTGTGGTGTTGCATGCGGCTTGTTTTCAGTGCTTTCATGTCATGTTTTGTGTGAACACGCAGCTTATGAGTTTTCTCATTAGCTGTATGTTCGTGTCTTGTTTTGTTCAAGCACATGGCTTGTGATTTTGTATTGCTGGCCATGTGCTTCTGTTTTTGTTTTGTGTGAGCACATGGTTTTTGTCTTGATTGGTTTCTTGTGCCATGTGCTCTCATGTCTATTGTCTTGACCCCACCCATCTTGTTTCCTGATAATTGGTTAATTTGCCCCACCTGTGTTTCCCTCGTTACCTGCCTCATTTGCTCCCTACTTAGGGCCTGTCCACATGGAGACGCGTTTCGCTGTATACGTATACATTTTTTATCGTATTGGCGTTCCATCCACACGGATCCGGCGTTTTAGGAGACTGAATCCGCTATTTTTGGGTAAATCTGAAAACGACACCCTCGCGGTTTCGTGTGTACAGCCAATACGTATATTTTTTGAAACGATGATGTCATCACATCACGTGTCGGCTGCGTCACACGTAACAGCAACAACAATAATGGCGGACTACATGATTGCGTTCGTGTTGCTACTAAGCCTATTAGCTTTATTACAGCAAAATCTATTTGCTTCTATGCAACTGTTATGAGCAACAAGCGATAATGTTCGCATCTTCGTCTTCTTCTTAGTTCATATACAGCGCGCATGGTTATGCGCATGCTCAGAGTCTTCTTCTCCGTGTATAGCGTATCTCTATGGCAGAATTACAGCACCCCACACTGGTCTGGCATATATACTACACCGTTTTCAGTGGTTTCGTGTTTACGGAATTTATTTTTAGAACGAGGAGAAAAAAAAGATCGGATAGGTAATGCACCGGCTTCGTGTGGACGGAGCCTTATTCTCCTTGTGTTTGCAGTCCTGGGCCAGTTTGTCATCATTCGTGCCCTGTCATGTCGTGTCCAGCCCTATGTCATCCTGCCCAGCTGTGTTGCCACCTACATTACGTCCACCCGGCTTCACGTGTGCCGGCATCGCAAATCGTCTTGCTAGATCGCGGAGTCATGGTAGAGGAATACAGTTTAAAAACCTTCGGCATGTTGATATATTAACACCAGAGGAAACTGAACTGTGGTCAGAGAGCACCAACTTACAGTATACCTGCCCTGCTTCGTGTGAGCCGACGTCACGGATCGTCTTGGCTAGATCGCGAAGATGTGGCAGAGGAAGATAGTTCAACAATCTACGACTTGTGGACATATTAACATCAGTTCAGTTCAGGCCAGTACACAACATGACACTTCCTATTGTACTGAAGCGACTCTAGCATTGGTCAATGCCAGATCTGTTGCAAACAAAACGTCTATCTTAAATGATTTCTTTGTATCACAAAAACTAGATTTCTTATTTGTTACTGAAACATGGCTTAGTGCCGGAGATATGTAAGCCCTTCTTCTGAACTTTTACCTATGGACTGCAACTTTTTTAACACCCCAAGATCTGCTGGTCGAGGGGGAGGAATAGCATTAATATTTAAAAACAAGTAGAAATGTCAGTTAACTCCTGCCAAGAGTTACCAGAGTTTTGAAGTTCAATCATGCTTAATTGCATTACCAATTCCTGTAATATGTGTTCTTGTGTATAGACCTCCCAAACATAATACAAGCTTCATACAGGAGTTTTCAGACTTTTTATCTGTGATTGTAACATCTTATGATAACATTATACTTCTTGGTGATTTTAATATTCACGTCTGCTGTGCATCAAAGCCTTTAGTCAAAGAGTTTTTAAATATGATTGACTCATTCAATTTTTCACTGTGTATTACTGGCCCTACCCATCAGCTTGGGAATACTCTTGATCTAGTTCTTCTCATGGGTATCTCTGTGTGCGATATACAGATCTTAGATCATACTTTCTCTGACCATAACCCTGTTGTTTTTAATATCTCACTCTTATGTAGTCCCCCAAAACAACAATCAACTGCTGTTTATACTCATGTGATTACATCTAATACAGTCAGCGATTTCTCATCAGTATTCCTTGCTCATCCATTAACTCATACTATTGAATCTCCATCCCACTTAATGGGCCAAGAAGAGTTGGTTAGTTAGTTTGATAATGTATGTTCTGATATCCTTAATGAGGTTGCTCCATATAAATTAAGGAAACAAAAGACAAAAACCCAGCCTTGGATAAATGAAAATATCCGACTGCTTAGACGGGAGTACAGGAGAGCGGAACATAAATGGCAGAAGGATAGGCTTCAGGTCTCTTACGAGGCCTTAAAAGAATGTCTACAAAGATATGAAAAAGCAGTGAAAACATCAAGAACAGCATACTTTTTAGGGGTAATTGATCAAAATGCCCATAGCCCACAGGTTTTATTTAAAATCATAAATACTACAACAAAACCAGAGTATAGCTGTCACAGAGAGAGTCAGGGGTAGATCCAAATGCAGGCTTTATTGGCAGACGTAGTCAGACAGACAGGGTCAAAACACCAGCAAACAGGAATGTCCAGGGCAAAGCAAAAGCATAAATCCAATAAGGCAGGCGGGGGTCGAAAACCAAGAGGGCAGTCCAAAGTAGCAAAGAAACAAAACAATGAAACTAGGAAGAACTATGGCTAAGACTGAAAAACAAAAACAGAACTATGGCTAGGGGAAAAACAACAAGGAAACTAGGAGGCAATGGAAACAAGGAAAAACTCTTGGTCGAGTCCGCAAGAGCAAAACAATACTTCACGATGTGAGAGTGGCATGGTCTGCCTTTTATGGCTGACAGACAGGAAGTAACCAGCGAAGAAGCAGAGGGAGCAGCAACAGTCTGTAACGGGGTAAGGGCTCCCTCTGCTGGCCTGGTGTAACAATGGCGCTGGCCCTGGTCCCTTAGCAGACATGTGTGAAATGTTTTTTATGTTTTTCACTCAAAAAATGTAAGATATAAGGTTGTCAATTACAGCATCTAAATATGACAAAACTGCTGCATTAACACGTGTCTTATAATATGTTTCAGTTTGAGCCAGTTTAACTCCTAGTTCTTAAGGATGTTGTCACACACTTAAAACCTACATCCTTGTCATTTGATGTCCCCCCCCCAAACTTTGTGCTAAGCTTATAGATACTATTGGACCAAGCATTCTCTCTATTATAAATTGCAGTCTGACTTGTGGCTGTGTCCCATCAAGTCTTAATCATGCTGTTGTCCAGCCTTAAAAAGTCTGGTCTAGACCCAGCAGACCTGAATAATTTTTGGCCAATATCTAAGCTACCATTCTTATTTAAAATTTTAGAGAAGATTGTTCTTGGACAGCTAAATCCTAAATCCTACACTTAGATGTATTTGCCTGTAAAGTCAGGAGATGATACATGTGTTAAAACACTCGTTGAATGCTTAAACAATATTAAATGCTGGATGAATACAAACTTTCTTCAGTTTAAATGAGAAAAAGACAGAAATAATTTTATTTGGCCCGAATAATTATGCAAAAAAGATAGCAATAAGTCTGAGTCCATTGTCATCCAATTTGCATACCCACGTTAAAAATTTGGGTTTTATTTTTGACAAAGAGTTAAAATTTGAGAGACAAATTAAGTCAGTTGTAAAGAGTAGTTTCTTCCAACTGCGAAATATTGCTAAACTCAAATCTGTCTTATCTTTCAGTGATCTGGAGAAAGTAATTCATGTTTTTATATCCTCACGCCTTGATTATTGCAACGCTTTTGGCCTAGGTTTAAGTCAGTCTTCACTTTCACATCTCCAGCGGGTACAAAACGCGGCAGCAAGGCTGCTGACGAACACAAGAAAGATTGATCATCCTGGCCTCTCTACACTGGCAACCTGTTCACTGCAGAATAAAATATAAGGTGCTTTTGTATACTTTTAAGGCCTTACATGGACTGGCTCCAAAATATATTTCTGAACTTATAAATTGTCATTATCCACAGAGATCTTTAAGATCTCAAGACCAGCTGCTCCTTAAAATTCCTCGGTCACGTCTAAAAACCAAAGCAGATCATGCCTTCTCCGTGGCTGCTCCAAAGTTGTGGAATCCATTACCAGCATCTATCAGACTGTCTACCTCTGTTAGCGTGTTTAAAATCTGTCTTAAGACCTATCTGTTTGACGAGGCTTTTATGGCTGAGTAAGGACTATTGATTCAAATTAGATGCATTTAGTTTTTGATCTACTTCTATCTGCTTTCCTATATTTTTATTTTGTCGATTTTCGTATTTTATTCTGTTTTATCTTATTTCACTGTTTTATCTGTGTTTCTATATTATTATTATTATTATTATTATTATTATCTATATCTATGTTTTTTATTATGTTCATGGAGTTGTACAGCACTTTGCTACACGCTGTGTTTTTTAAGGTGCTTAACAAATAAATTTTGATTTGAATTGAAAGTCCCAGAAAGAAGTGAGGTGTTCGCCCCTTCTAAAAGATCAGCTTCTAATCAGTTAAGCACACTTTTGAAAAAAGATGTGGGCAGTGTGGGCATCCACCTCTACAATGAATTCACGGTCAGGATCCGGGTGATGAAGTATGGGAGCTGTGGTAAATTTCTCCTTGAGGTTCTGGAAGGCCCTGATGGCCTCTGAAGTCCAAGACAAACGTTGTTGCCCTTCCTTAATCATGGATGTTAGAGGTCATGCAACAGAACTGAAGTTCCGAATAAACCTTCGGTAAAAGTTAGCAAACCCCAGGAAACGTTGTAACTCTTTGAGTGTGTTGGGTTGAGGCCATTTTAGGACAGACTATATCTTCTTGTCGTCCATATCCACCCCGCCTGCACTGATAACGTAATCAAGAAATGAGATTGTGGACTGGTGAAACTCGCATTTCTCTGCCTTGGCATATAATTGGAAGATCAGGCATTGCAGTACAGCATGGACGTGGCTTACGTGATCCTCCAGGGAGTTGGAATAAATTAGAATATTAGTCTATGAAAATTAGTCTACATAGACTATTACATGGCGATTGAGGATGTCCCGGAACACATCATTAATGAATGCCTGGAAAACGAATAAACTGTTGGCTAACACGAAGGGCATAACCCGATATTCATTATGCCCAGTCGTTGTGGAGAAGGCGGTCTTCCACTTGTCACCCTCCCGAATGCGAATTAGATTACAGGCGCTGTGTAGGTCGAGCTTAGTGAATATCTTGGCCTTGTGGAGTTGTTCGAGGGCGGCTGGAACAAGTGGTAATGGATATCAGAACTTTACTGTGAACTCATTTAGGCCTCGATAGTCGATACAAGGTCGGAGGCCTCCATCTTTCTTCTTAACGAAGAAAAACCCAGCGGATGCTGATGAGGTGGAAGGACGAATGAAACCTTTGGCTAATTCCTCCTCGATGTAAGCCTGCATAGCCTCTAATTCGGGTTGAGATAGTGGAACACCCTTCAATGGCACAATCACTCGATCGATGGGGAGGCAGGTGAGAGGCTTTGGACTGACTCAGAGCTTCGATTAGATCTTGGTATTCCTCCGGAAGTTGGACTGTCTGTGGTTCCTTCTTGGGTGTGCGTTGAATAGATGATATTAAGCATTGGCGGTGGCAGAAATCAGACCATTGAACAAAATGTTTATCTGTCCAGGAGATACTGGGGTTGTGTAGTTGAAGCCAGGGGAGGCCCAGGATAATAGGATTTCGTGGAGACTGGAAAACGAATAGCCGGATGACCTCTGTGTGTAGGGATCCGATGGCGAGTGGAATGTCTTGAGTGGTGAAACGGATCTGACTGGGTCCCAGTGGGCGTCCATCTAGCGCTGCCGCTGCCACTGCCACGAGTTTCACAGGGAACAAAAGGTACTTTATGAGTCTTGGCGAAATCCATATAATGAAATTACCAGCTGCTCCAGAATCTATGAGTGCTATGGTATTGATGGTCCATTAAAATCTTATGATATTTAGTCGACTGAAACTAGACTAAAACTAAAAACAATTCAGATGACTAAAATATGACTAAAACTAAATCAAAATTTGCTGTCAAAATTAACAGTGGCTTGCAGCAAAAAAAGTGGGAGAGTCTGTTCCCAAAAAGCTTAGAAGTGGAGATGCTGGAGAGAGGGATAATGTGTCTGGTGAGCAGGGCTGTGGCTCTGGTGTTTCCAGTGGCTGAAATATGTTGTCCTGGCTTCTCTGGCTGTTTTCCAGAAAGTCGTCCTTGGGTGCTGAGTCTTGGAGCTGTACTGATACGTCACAGTCTGTCTGTGATGAGGAAAGGAAAGGAAAGTGAGGCCAAGTATGGTGACCCATACTCTGAATTTGTGCTCTGCATTTAACCCATCCAAGTGCACACACACAGTAGTGAACACACACACACACACACACCCGGAGCAGTGGGCAGCCGGGTAATGTTACACAGAGCAAGAGCGATGCAAATATCAAAAGTAAAACTAACACGTTATCGTGTATTCAAAACGGCAGTTTTAATACCAAGCATATTAATAGCGGCTCGAGCTCTGTAATTAAATATATATTTTCCTCCATGTGTTTCCTTCATGCTGTGTGAGAGCCGAGCCACTCTGTGAGACAGCCAATCAGAGCAAAGCTCCTTATTATTATTCAGGAACCTTCCAAATAAGGTAATAACTGTAACAGAGCTGATGAGACAGGAAGCGGGTGGATCCATATGCAAGCTTTATTTCAGAAACGTAGTCGAAACAGGCAGGGTCAAGCGTTGGCAAACAGGTACACAGACAACTAGACACAAGAGAAATGCATTAAACGGGCAAAAGTTAATTGGCAGCATACGTAATCCAGAGGGCTAGGCAAACAGGCAATCCAAAGGTCGCTCGAGGGGCGAACAGAGTCCAAAACGGCAAAACGAAGAGAAATCCAAAACCAGATGAGGAATAAAGGCACGAAATACCAAGTAAACGGCAAACAGGGGAACTAGGGAACTAATAAACAAGGAAACAAGAGAACTAGAGAATGGCTCCGTACTTATACTAGCACTAGGGGAGCGCTAAACGCAAACAATACACAGCAACCTGAACAAGGAAGTACAAGGTTTGGCACCTTTAAAACTGCACATAGTATGTAAAAAGCATTGTTTCTTACCTGACAGTCACAGTCTTATTGATGGGCCATTAGGGGAGGGCCCTTTGTCTCCAGTGTGAATTGCTAAATATTCATGGGTAATTGTCACTCCTTAGCATATTCCCTTTTGATCACAAAACACATCTTAGAAAATGTACAAGTGAACAAGACACATCATCTTGTTCACATCATCTTGTGGAAAATTCTAGCCTACCACATATTCTCAAAAGTCTTCTAAATAAATGTTCTATATGTGTTTCATGGCCTTATTTCAGTGACTTAAAACAAGTTTGTTTCTCACTAACCATGCATATATGTTGTTTTTTCAAAAAAGACAAACATGTACATTTGTGTTGCTTACATATTATTGTAGCTCAATTTGTGCTGATTACAATGTGATCAGACTTCAGCTATTGATACGTTTTTAGGATACTGAAAAAAGCACAAATGCCAGGGCATGATAAAACTTCTTCAGAAGCTCAAAACATCCTTAGAGGGTTAACCTAGAAAAATGTGCACTATTTCAAGTGTCTGTGGAGTGCAAAAGCTGAATAGTAACGTGCTTATTGCATGACAGATGAGTGAGGTCATTTTCTCTTAAAATACTTAATTTTTGGTCATTCAGATAAGCGCTTCAGTGCTTATTAGGCTATGTAGACAATTAAAGACTCATTATCATGATTTAAATGGTTTATGAATAAATGTGCAATTAGTCGACTAATCCCTTAATATGAGCGATTAATAGTCAACCAGAAAGAGCATGAAAGCTTGAAAATCTTTCCAAGAATGATGAACATACTTAACGTACTGGAACATACGTGACTTGTAGATGAACGTGTTTTAACTAGATCATTCAAATACAGGACCAATAAACTATTGATCCCTCCTGCTGTGTTGAAAACCTTATAGCACATTTGTTGTTCCATAATAAAATGGCAAAACTTTTAAAATTGCTTGTAAATCTCTTGTTATGCTATATTATCACCAAAGAATGTATTCTATCTTTTTGTCCACTTGTTCGATACTTTGTGCTGAATGTATTGTACAATGCATTCTTTCTGGGTTCTTTTTTCAGTTTCTGACATTTTTGAAAATTTAAACTAAAGTGTTGAATTAAATTGATGTTTTTCTGCTAAATGGTGCAAAGGGTTAATCTCTGGGTGTTTTCTTCTGTAAATGAAAGCACTGTGATGGTAGCTATCAGTGGGCATGTCTGGTGGAACCAGAACTTCGCTGCTCTCTTTTGTATTTCAGATTCCAGTTCTGCCCTGCAGCCTAGACTTAGGGTATTTCTATGAATTCCTAAGATGTTTTTCAATAGAATTCAAGATGGAAAATTTCAACAGGGTTTTTGTCCCATGATTCATAGTTCGAACCCAGTGCACTGTGTTGTCATAATTCTGTTGTGTTTTTGTCAAACGTATTTGATGTTACATATGTGAACTTTTAATATATTTGTCTCTATCTGAACTAATGTAGTCTGCTTCCTTTCCTGTTCTGGCATTCAGATCTCCCATTAATAGAACTGACCCTTTGGACTGAAAGTAAATCATCTCTGATTGTAGGATTGAGAAGATGTCTTCGTTATAATAAGGCGACTCATATGGGATATATGTGGCACAGAGGGACAGTTCCTCATTTAAATAAAAAAATCAATTTTTTTAAGTTTTAAATATGTGTTTTTCCCTTTTTCATAGGATGAATATAATGCCACAGACTGTCTTTAAACCAAACTATAATTCCTCCTGAATCTCTTCCATTTTTAACATTAGGCTGTTTGATTGAGGGTATATGTGTTACGTCACCAGCTGGAGTGCCTATGAACTCAACTAGAGGGCACTCCAGTACGGACTCTGAATTTGCTATCTTCACTCAACCTACCATGTTTCACCCTTGTCTGTGTGTCATGTTCTTATTGGTTCCTCTGTTCCATGTGTCCGTTTCCCATTGGTTGGTCTTGTCATGTGTCCCCTTGTGTCTGGTATATAAGTCACTCCCTCACTCCTCTGTGTGCTGATTGTTGTTTAGCCTTTAGCGTTTCCATTGTTCCTTGTTCTTGTTTAATTCCTAGCCTTGCCTTCGTGTTTTTGATCCCGGACTGTTTCTGTGTTTGTTGAACCTTGCTGCCTGCCCAGACCTTTTTGCCTGTTCTTTGGATTACTCTTTTGGATTACCCTGTTTGGTGGTATTGAACTCTGCCTGTTTTGACTACGTCTATCAATAAAGCTTGCGTTTGGATCCACATCTCAGTCGTCCAGACTCCTCCGTTACAATACGTAGCTCTCTGTAGTTTGAAGGGGTGTGGGTTTTGGGAGTCTGAACGACTCCATGTCTCAAGTAAAATAATTACATCTGAACTATGTACAGCATTAACAAAATCAGGATTAGTACTTTTCTCTCCAAAAGCTGAAGAGAACATCCCTTGAATATTACTACATGTTATTTTAAACAATGGCATTGGGAAGTATTGTATTTACCAGAATAATGTGTAAAATCATGACCAAATCATGTTTTAAAATGTAAATTAATTGATTATAAAAAGAAGTTATAGGATATTCATTAAAGTCCCCCTGAAATCAAAATTAAAGTTTTTGGGCTTTTAGTATGAATATATTAGCCTTATGGTTATCTATAAGCTAGTGTGCTGCAAAACAAAGACAAAATTCGCGTATACAAGATATGGGCATTCAAAACTTACAGTCTCGTCACTTCCGCCAATATGAATCAAGGATTTGGATGATATCACCGTGCACTTCAGTTTCTCATCAAACGTTCTGTCCAATAAAATGCTCTCTAGAGTCCGTAATGTCCCGCCCCCTACACAGAGACGCATTAACCCGGCCGGAGCAGATCATATGCGCTCATATGTGCGGACGGCATGTATTAAACTACACAGCCTCAGCATGATTATGATCACTATTTCGTTTTAGCAAGAGTTTCACATTGAATCTGTAGGGTAATTTATTAGTCTGTGGCTGTCATAAGCTTACAAATGCGGCTTTACCGAGCTCAACGGCTCTTGCCCGAACAGATATTAATGGAACGCTATTGGCTGTTCAGAATAAGTGGGCGGGGCTGGGCGATATGTTTTTGTTTCAGTTAAAAGTACGTCACCACATAGAATAGCGCTGAGTGTTTCAAGGCACTTCAGTGGACCTTTAAACATTTTTTTTAAATATCATAAAGTGAATCAGTGTTACCAATGTCAAATATGAAAGTAGAAATGCATCAAATAAAAGCCATTAAGAAATAATTATCATATTCAACTAGACACACTGTAATTGGTTAAGCTAACAAGTTGTCACATGATTTTCAGCATGTTTTAATCTGGGTAAGGTCGCTGGTGTCTGTTCTACCTCTTCCTGCTACTACAGCGGCGTAGCTGTCTGACTGGCTGCCGGGAAACTGACTTACCCTCTCCTTGTGATCAGAAAGTGCCTTTTGAGGGGGTTTCAGGGCTGTTTCCTTGATGGTTTTTTCAAACAGTCTCATGCCCTCTTGATAAATGTGGATATGGTCATACAGATGCTCGTGGGTGATGCGCCGTTGGTCGGCTATGCAGACATTCGTCACTGAAGCACAGATTCCAGCTATTTCCGCGTTGATTGTGTTAATGATCTTTTGTGGTACGTCTCTGCAAGGTAGAAGGGTAGAGATGATGACTTTGGCTGTGGGGTAGATCCTGCTAGCTGTTTTCACCACGTTGGACAGGGCTACAGTGACGTCCACCCTTCTGGTAATAGGGTCATTTGTTCCAGTGTGAAGAATGATGTGTGAAGGGGCACCCAATTCACCATCTTCCAGTGTGAGGTGGGACACCTGAACTTCTTCACTGATCTCCCTGGAAACAGTCATCTGGGGTCATGGTGGTGGCCGTTAGAGGATGACAGTGTTGTTTTTCTCTTCGGTTCTCTGCCGTTGCTTGTGGATTATGTTGTAGCTGGAGGATGAATCTGTCTGAGTGCTGTTGCTGCTGTCATTTCTCTTAAAGTTCTGATGGGCTTAAGGAGACAGACGGGTTGCAGGGGTGAAAAGGCTCTGAGATTGTGTGTTGACATGCTGCTGTTGAGTCGAGTTTGAGGAGAATTCAGTAGTGGAGATGCTGTGTGTTTGTGTACTGACACATCTCTGATGTTGAGTTGTGGGGTTGCTGTGGATTTGTGTGGTGACACACTGCTGCTGTTGAATTGTATGTAGCTGGTTTCTGGTCTCTTCCAGCAGTCTCTCTAGTGTGTGGATGTGTTGTTTTCTTCTGGCCAGTTCCTCTCTCGCCCTCCTCAGCTCCTATTTCAGCTCCTGATTGTCCTCCTTCAGATGTCTGACTGCAGAGCAGAGCTGTTGAAGTTGTTCTGGTCCACTGTAGTCAGCGGTGGCTGGTCATGTTCAGTAGCTGATGAAGGTTGTTGCTAGTTTTCTTTTTTAAACAGGAAGAAGTCCTGCTTCAGTTCAGCGATGTTATCTCTTAAAGTCTTTAGCTTAGGAGACGCAGGAGTGATGGCGTGTCTATGTGTTTGAGGTATTCTTGAACTGGTGTCAGAGATGGTAATTGATGTGGTGCAGGGTACTTCAACTGTGTGGCTCTTAATTACAGAACTTTCTTAGTCTTCTGAACCTCCTGTTTAAGGTTTCTAAAGCTCTTCTGGAATTCATTAAAGGGGTCATCGGATGCAAAACTAACTTTTACATGTTGTTTGAACATTAATGTGTGTTGGCAGTTTGTGTACACAACCACCCTACAATGATAAAAATCCACTCAGTGGTATTTTTTTAATCTTTAAAAGTAATATCCCCTTTAAACCGCTAAATGCAGCTAAAGTAAACATTTATATGTCTAGTAATCCCAGAGAGGGGCGGGGCGAGCAGAGCTCAAAGACACATTCTTGAGCACACTGATCTCAAGTCCATTTACAACCCTAGGATTTGTCCCTAGAATGAAATGGTCTGTTATTGCCTTATTTGGAACGTTCATGGATATTAATGAGCTCTGCTCTGATTGGCTGTTTCACAGACTGGCTCATTTCAGTAGCTCACACATGGAGGAAAATATATATTTAATTACAGAGCCGTTTTGAATGGCCGATCACTTTATACTTTCACTTTTGAGATGTGATCATCTCTTGTGATCACATGCTCTGTGTAACTTTATACTACTACGGCAGTACTTACCACAGGTGTGGCCCTGCTCCCAAACCTTTAACGAGTTAACTCCATATAAAAAAAAAAACATGATTTTGAACATGAATTTGGAAAAAACTGTATTGCATTGGTTTCATAGAGATTACTTTATCCCAGAATATTTGTTTTCAATAAGACTTACTCCATTCAAAAGTATACTGTCAAGGGAACAGACCAGTTAAAGGGGTCACTTGTGGGTTTCCACAAGTTCATATGATTCTTTAGGGTCTTAATGAAAACTCTATAATATACTTTGGTTAAAAATTCTTTGATAAAAAATGTAACAAACAACAACATCCTTTTACCTTGTCAAAATCAGCTCTGCAAAACATCAAATCATATTATTGTATGGTCCTTTAAATGCAAATGAGCTCTGCTCACCCTGCCTCTGTCAGCCTGGGATGATGAGATGTGATGTTTACTTTAGCCGCATTTAGCTGCATTTAGTGGCGAAACTTGCAAACAAACACATTATTAAGAAAGGCTGTTTGCAAAGATGCATAAAAATACCTTATACTCACTTCTGCTGTGGGTGAAGCTGCATTAGGAATGATTTGCATGAACATAGATGCAAATCGGGATCAGTGATCGCTTTCCTTTTAAAACTAAAGTAACGTTACACCTCTGTGTCTTCAGCGGCTCAGATGTCGGGAGTAAATGAGGACTGCTATATTCATTATTACATCCAACAACAGAACACCTCAATCACTCAATCACAGACATTGTTGTCTGCACCTGAGTCACACAATGGCGATTGGAGTCTGACTGTTTCAGCTCGGTGAGGGCGGGTCCAAGGTAAGATGCTCATGTCAATCAACTATCATGGGAGCGGCCTCTGTTTGTGTGAATGACCTGATTTTAAAAAGGGGATATTACTTTTAAAGATTAAAAAATCCCACTGGGTGGATTTTTATCATTGTAGGGTGGTTGTGTACACAAACTGCCAACACACAATAATGTTGTAAAAGTTAGTTTTGCATACGATGACCCCTGTAAGACAAAAGGTAAGGTAACTCAATGTGGATTTATTCAACAATAGGCAAAAAAAAAAAATCATGAGTTCAGAAAGCCATAACCACCATAACTAAACTAAGGAAGCTATAACTCCTAAGATTTATTTCAGAAATGGAAGAGGACAATGCCAGGGTCAAACAAAACAAACTAAGATAAGTTTACAGCTTCGATGAGCAGATGGCTTCACTTACAGTCATGTGAAAAGGTTTGGACACCCTATTGAATTTCATGGTTTTCCATATCAGG